>NW_027069787.1:667341-807766 GCF_002906115.3 Quercus suber | reverse complement strand
ACCCCCCCCCCCCCCAAAAGAAAAAAAAAAGTTTAGTGGTCTAGTGCTGAAGCTCAATGTTTCATGTTCTTTTCTTTCTCTTTGAGTTTCTTCTGTAGGTCTATAATATAAGTGCATTTGTCAAGAGGGGGTGGCAATTCTTCCACTTTATCCACTTCAAATTGTGAGGACTGCAAAAGTAAGTACATGATAGAGAACAAAGCAGGAAAAGTGAAAGTTGTAACATTAAATGTGAGAGATCAATCATTAAAGCTTTATCTTATTACAAACAATCATATCTATGGATCATGATTCAGAAAAATTATTACAATCCAGGAGTTTGAAGAGAAACCCACAATCTAACTACTAACCAAGTGTCTCACTCTTAGGAACGTGGCAATTTCAAGATGATAAAAAAAGAAGAAGAAAGAGACATATAAAGTCCAATATTGTTATCCTATAAACAAAATGTTTATATTTATAAACCACAAAAAGTACAAGAATATTAATGGGTATCACTATCACAAAAGCAATCTCGTATCAAGCAAAAAAAAGAAACTTGCCTTAATCAAAAAGCAAACATGAAAATAATTATAAATAAATAAATAAATGTTCTTCAACAAACCCTTCTAAACCGAATTCACATATAAAATTTCCTCTGTCTACATGGATAGCTTTGAACACCATATCTGTCTGAACCTTGTATTACTATTACTTATTAACATGTTATATGCTTTCAGAATTCATGAAAAGCATTAATAAAACAACCAATCCAACAATAATAAATCCTCAAACACTACCTTAAAATTTGCAGACATATCAAACCAAACCTACACACATATTTCCATGCACAAACTTAATCAAGCTATCAGCTTAATCATATCCAAAACCATAAAAAATAAAAACCCAGAAATCAAGAATCTTTGTAAATGGGTTTTAATGGGTTTCCTGTGTAGATTATGTTGAATAATTCACACACACAAACACACGTAAAAACACAATCTTTGGGAATCAATAATGCAGTATCAGAATCATAAAAAAACAAAAAAACAAAAAAATTAAGGAAATAAATATTCAAACCTTGAAAGAAGTTTTCTCAGAAAACAATAAGGCGCTCTGCAAAAAGCTGAGACTGGAAAATTAGGGTTTTCAATCTGTGATTTATTTGGAGGAAGCTTCAGCTAGAGACTTTCCAAAAGCTTTTTTTAATTTTATTTTATTGAAAACTTGATTATTCTCTTTACTAAGAAATAACTTTATTCTATTTGACCGGCAACCGGTCAAGGCAGATGAATATTCAACAGAAATGAGTGTTAGGGTGCGCAGGAGATGGAACTGCTAACCGGTTGCAGGTGACAGACTAGCCGTTTTGACCAATTATGTAGTTTACACGTTTTCATTGGGTGACACATCTGATTAATCTTTAAGATTTAAAAAAAAAAAAATTATTGAGCTTTCTCTATTTTCACAATTACATTTTGGCCCTAAGGTGGGAATCACGTTGCAAACTTTTTTGAAAAATCTATTTTGGGAAAAGTTTATGCCCCAAGCAAGTAATTTATGCTTATATTTTTCCCACCTAGCACACCAACAAATAATGAGTTAGTTCCTCGCAAAATAATATTTACAAAATTAGGTTTAAGTTATACACAAAGGTAATTTGAAAGGCATGTGAAGTTATAAGTTGGAATTAGCTCAATTAATAAAGTTTGTTATGGAGAGTATATAATTTCTTTTTTTAGAGAATAAAGGACATAGATTTGAATCTTATTTTTAAAAAAAAATTGGTGTATTGAGCTTATACTAAAAAGAAATTATAACGAATATATATTATAAGTTTCTAAAAAAAGTTTCAAATATTTCACCATGAAAAGGACATTATATATTTTAAATCATTCATCATGGGAGGGACAGACTAATTGATGTCTTAGTCTAATGGCAAACAATAATCATCATAGAGTTAATATCATAACTCATAAGTTTCAAAGCTGTCACCATGGAGAGAATGCTAGATAACACAAATTTTAAATTTTATCATCATGCCACTTATCCTAAAGCTTGTACATTTTGTGATTTCAACCTCCAAACTCATTTGATAATGAGCTTAATTATGTTAGGAAGCCCACATTGCAATTGCAATTCTATTGTAATCCTTGTCATTAGTTAGTTACAAGTGATGGGATTAATATAGAGTTAGTAAGAGTCATTGGCACATGTAACACTATAATCACATAGGTTAATTGGTGCATGCTTAATTAGTAAGCCAATAGGATTAAGTCGAGTATGCCCAATAGTAATGGCCTGTTTGGATTGAGGGGGGAAAGAGGGGAAGTGGAGGAGAGTAGAGTAGAGTTGGCTGAAAATAGGCTAATTTTGGGCTAAATTTACTCTATTTTACTTTACTCCCCCTCCCTCTCTCTCCATCCAAACAAACCATAAGAGAACTTGAGTTCCCCATCAAAAAAAAAAAAAAAGAAAAAAAAGAAAAAAAAGAGAGAGCTTGAGATCTATAAATAGCATGTAACCATCATTTGATATATCTTGAAGAATAAACAAATTCATTATTTACTATTTAGTACATTATATTTCTCTCTTAGTATTTATTTATAGAGGGTGACTACCTCAAATTAAACCAATTCTTCCCCACAATTTCCTACAATCCCATCAATCCCCATCAAATTAATATTGATATATATATATATATATATTATTATTATTATTATTATACATTTTAAAGTCCAAATATGAATTACATAAAAAGCATTAAGGCATGTGAAGTTATAAGTTGGAATTAACTCAATTAATAAAGTTTGTTATGGAGAGTATATAATTTCTTTTTTTAGAGAATAAAGGACATAGATTTGAATCTTATTTAAAAAAAAAATTGGTGTATTGAGCTTATACTAAAAAGAAATTATAATGAATATATATTATAAGTTTCTAAAAAAAGTTTCAAATATTTCACCATGAAAAGGACATTATATATTTTAAATCCTTCATCATGGGAGGGACAGACTAATTGATATCTTAGTCTAATAGTAAACAATAATCATCATAAAGTTAATATCATAACTCATAAGTTTCAAAGCTATCACCATGGAGAGAATGCTAGATAACCCAAATTTTAAATTTTATCATCATGCCACTTATCTTAAAGCTTGTACATTTTGTGATTTCAACCTCCAAACTCATTTGATAATGAGCTTAATTATGTTAGGAAGCCCACATTGCAATTGTAATTCTATTGTAATCCTTGTCATTAGTTAGTTACAAGTGATGGGATTTGGATAGATTTAGTAAGTCATTGTCACATGTAACACTATAATCGCATAGGTTAATTGGTGCATGCTTAATTAGTAAGCCAATAGGATTAAGTCGTGCATGCCCAATAGTAATGGCCTGTTTGAATTGAGGGGGAAAAGAGGGGGAGTGGAGGGGAGTAGAGTAGAGTTGGCTGAAAATAGGCTAATTTTGGGTTAAATTTACTCTATTCTACTCTACTTCTCTTCCCTCTCCCTCAATCCAAACGGATCATAAGAGAGCTTGAGTTTCCCATCAAAAAAGAAAAAAAAGAAAAAAGAAAAGAAAAAAGAGAGCTTGAGTTCTATAAATAGCATGTAACCATCATTTGATATATCTTGAAGAATAAACAAATTCATTATTTACTATTTAGTACATTATATTTTTCTCTTAATATTTTTTTATAGAGGGTGACTACCTCAAATTAAACCAATTCTTCCCCATAATTTCCTACAATCCCATCCATCCCCATCAAATTAATATTGATATATATTTTATTATACATTTTAAAGTCCAAATATGAATTACATAATAAGCATATATTTGAAGAAGAAGGCAATATTTAAATTGATTTTTTTTGTCAAATAATTAATCCTAAAAACAGAATAGACGAAAAATTTATAAGCATGAAACTCAAAAGAAAATAATAAAAACGTCATGGTCTTAATATGGTATAATCTCTGTTTTAATTGTGTTTATAAATATAAGAAGTTAGAACAATTTTGGTAGGGTACGTAGCTCAAGCTGCTTGGCAGTGAACAGCTTGTTACCAAACAAATAGCTAGGCCGTTATCGTCTTTGAAAAGCTTAATGAATCACCCTTGAAAAACTCGTTAAAAATGAAATCACACCAGGTTCCACAACCCAACAATGTATAGTGTGTACTGTACATAACGTCAGTTACAACTTACAACTTATTACATAACCGGTTGTTTTGAGCATGAGCAATGGTTGTTATACACATACTTGTTTCTAACTGAATCGTGACAAGAGTCACTACCCACTGAGAAATATTGTAGCTTACACGTTTGATGGGTTGACACAGCTGAAAAGGTTTAAGATAAAAATAATAGAAAGAGCTCTTTCTTTCCTTCTTTCTTCTTTTTTTCTATTTTATTTTATTTTATTTTATATTTTTATTTTTAATGGCAATAATGCAGGACAAAGTCGGAAACTAAGTGCCTTAGAGATAGAGCTAGGATTTTGAGTTAGGGGGCGACTTTAACTTCTAGCATGGTGGTCTCTTAACTATTGAGGTTTATTTTATTTTATTTATATATTTATTTTTTATAGTTTTTGATGTGTGCATTTACAGTATAAAGACAAAATTATTCTGTTTAAAACTTTTTAAAGGGTCAGTTGTATTTTGAGTTAAGGGGGGGTGATTTTGACCTCTAGCATGGTGGTGTCTTAACTATTGAGGTTTTTTTTTTTTTTTTTTTTTTTTTTTTTTTTAATTTTAATTTTAATTTTATTTATTTATTTTATTTTATTTATTTTAAATTTTTTATATATTTATTTTTTATAGTTTTTGATGTGTGCATCTATAGTATAAAGACAAAATTATTATGTTTAAAACTTTTTAAAGGGTCAGTTGTTTGTTTGAGTAAAATTGGTTAATTGGAGTTAATTTTTTTTAGTTTTGCTATTGGTGATTTTTGTTGTTGCACAAATGTTTTTGGGCTAGTATATGTTGTTTTAGAATTTAGATCTATAAATTTTTTAATGTCCTTTAAAATGAGGAAAATGCTAGAGGTATATTATTGATATAGCGAATGATTATTGGTAAGTAAAAAAGTGATGTAAGTGATAGGCCTAGATGCGAACTAATAAAAATTTATATCTCAGCAATTTGTAAAAATGTTGTAGATAAGTTTGTAATTGTAAGGTTACTCTAAAAATAATCAATGATATTGTTAAGGGGGGCAAAATATAGTTTTATAGAACAAAATTGCTAAAATTAATGCAAATATATACTAATATCTTTTTAATAATCATAATGAGAGTGATGAGATCAAGATAAAATATAAAGAGACAAGACAATGAATGGTAAGAGCACTAAGAGAGAAAGAGAGACAAGTTTAAATATATCAAAATAAATAAATTTTAATTAAGATATGTATAAAAAAGATTAAATTGTATGTAATTATGTATAAATAATTTAAATATATATTAAATAATATATGTATATATACATTTATGGCTATGCTGCATGGCAAGATAGGGCGAGGCAAGCAAAAACTCGTTCCCACCACATAACCTCTTCGAGATAGGGAAATTTTATATGGGGCAATGCAGGATGGGACAGATCAAGTAAGGTGGGGCGTTTTAGCAATCCTTAATTTTCACAATTCCATTTTAGTATTGAGGTGTGGGAGTCACATTACAACTCTTTCCCCTCCCTGCCTACCTTATTTATATTTTGGGGGAAAAAAATAATGCCTAAGAAATCAAGAATCAAGATGACAAGAGGTTCTCTCCAAAAAAAGAAAAAAAGATGCACCAAAAAAAAAAAAAAATATATATATATATATATATATATTGATCTCTCTTATAAGGAGAATTAGGCTTCAAATTCAATTTCTAAATTATTGTAAGTGTAGGGTCAGTTTTCGTAGCCCAAGCCCAAAAAGTATGGGTTAGAGGCCCAACGAACCCAGGACAATGAATTTGTAGAGAGTGGGCGAAAAAGCTGGGTTGGTTATGAATTAAACAATGGTTGGCTAAGTTATTTAAGATTGAAATAACACCTGAGAAACTCCATGAGTGAATATCCGAAGAGATGTTTTATTGAATGAACAGTAATTACAACATTCAGAACTACAGTAAAACTTTTCTTTCTTCCCTATTGTCTTTTTTTCGATCCCCTATTATCAAGTGTCCTTCTTCCTTATATAGCATCCTTCCCCATCATCTCCACCGTCCACTTGTTCTTCATCTGTGTATTTACTTCAGTATATGTCACATCATATGCCTACTTTAGTTCTTTGTGAGTGGCGGTAGCTGAGATTATACTGTTCAGGGGTCTTCTCCACATAAATACGGCCAGAAAAGTTGTTGCAGTGCATTAAATACAGTGGTAGCAGCTTTTTCTTTAGATATTTCTTCGTCCTTATCATCTCCAAACATACTCAGAACTTATCATTATCATTGGAGTTGCTAGGAAGATCATTCGGACCTTCCACACGTTTGATTGATCAAGGCTATTTGTATCCGAGGAGTATGACCTCTTCGGACCACTAGTAACCTCTTCGGACGGAAGGTAACCTCCTCGGACAGAAGGTATCCTCCACTTCTGGGCTTCCTGTCTTCAGATGGACTCGGCCCCAACCAATTATTGCTCTTCGGAAATACAATACTCCTCAACATAGTGCCCCAGGCCCACTAAGTAGTTTTGGATTTTTACCCCCCACAATAGCCCCTCAAAATCTTAATTTTTCCCTCGCATTTGAAGAGAAAAAGTTAGATTTTGACTTGTCATGGAGTAAAACCTTGAAAACAGACAAAAATTTGAACTGGCACGTGTGTAGGTATAGATGCGCGAGCCCCATCATAGCCGCTGTTGTTTTTCGTGTTCCCAAAGCGCTATATTAATTACTCCAGGCAGCGTCTTGTCTTTTGCATCCAACGGTGGGCTATTGATCCAACGGACAGGGTTCTCCCTCGGGATTTAGGTGAAATAACTTCTGCCCCTTCGCTTGACCTTGTATAAAATCTCAGAGGAAGTCATTTCTTCCTTACTTTGCAATTCTCAGACCATTCAACAAGAACAAGCACACAAACGCTCCGAGCTCTTTCAATCGCTGACTTCAATCCTTCCCAGAGTTTTCAAGAATCCTTCTGCGAGTTCAAAGATCGGTCTTTAGTTCAGTACCTGTAAGTTTTCATCATCTCGAGCCTTCAGTTTTCTCTTCGGCTGTCTTTCTCTCCCTTTGAGCGGCCACTTCCTCACTGCTACACTTAGAGTTTCCATTTTTCCGTTTAAGAGTGATGGGTAAACTCCGATATTTGGTGGACAGTCCTACCCAGTTGGAGGAGTTTAGGGCCACATATCGCATACCTCCAAACGTGGGTGTGAGGTATTGCCCTCCAGAAAGAATATTAACTAACCGAAAAATGGGGGAAGTCGTGATCCCCATCGTTACCTTCCTAGAAGGGGGGATGACAATCCTCATGGGCCCCATCACCATTAGCTATCTTCGAAACCATAGGCTTAGTTCCTAGTAGTGCGCGCCCAACATGTTTATGATTTTAGGAGCAATTGAGGACCTGAATTGTCACCTAGGATTGGGCCTCACCTGACTCGACGTGGTGCACATGTACGAGTGTCGAAGCCAACAAGGGGCGGGATATTACCTAAAATCCCAGTCCGACATTGTTAGGCTCATTTTCTGCCTCCTTAAATCCAATAAAGGGATGAAAGACGACTATGTGATCGTCTCGGGCGCATGGTATGATGGCCCTCACTGCCCGACCAAGTCAGGAGAGCCAGGTGGGACATATTAGACTTAGGCACATTGACCATAGGCTTAGGATCTTCGTCTTTTAACAGTTTTTGATTCTTCTTGTATTGCTGTTTTCGAGTCTCTAACAAAGTTCTGCTGTGACTTGTAACAGATAAAAGCCACGTTTCTCGTCGGCTCAGCCTCACAAACACCGCCGCCCTTAACTTTTTATTACGATCAGAGATTTTTGTAAGCGAGGACGGATAGCTCCGATCGGCTCCCCTTATTCTAGGGTACACAGTAAAGCCAAAAGATTTCCAACCGGTCGGCAACGCGATAACTCAGGGAGATTGCCGCCTCAGCCGTATTGGCATCGCTTGGAAGGGTTTTTTGGCGCCGTACGAGCTTGCACCCGTACCACATCCAAACCCTCAGGGTATACCCCCTCTCGTCCAGCCACTCCAGCAAGTTCCCCTCGGACAAGAGGTTGATGGTGAAAAGGTTGGCTCCTCCACCTCCTCGCTAGAGGAGCAAATAGACAAGTTTAACTTCGGGGGGGAGGCTTCAGGGGGAAATCAAGTAGTAGAGGTCTCGGACGCTGAGGAAGAGACCGACAGGCATTCAAGCATTCACCCTGTTCTGCTTGTTGCTCATCCTGAAGATTCTTCGGATGGCAATATGGACTTGAAAAGTCTAATGAAGAATAGGGGCAAAAAGGCCGAGCAGAAAGGCACTGGAACCTCCCAACCAGTAGTGACCTTGCCTCCAATGCCTCCCCAGGTTCTTGACCTTGACTTAAAGCCCATGCCAGACCTGAAGAAGAAGAGGCCCTTCGAGCTTAAAGAGAGGGAGGTGGTTGTGCCACCGAAAACAAATAAGCAACAAAAGATAGCGAGAGACCACCGAAGCAAGAGAACCTCCTCCACTGAAAGCCGAGACGAGGTCGTCGTGGCTGAGGTCCGCCGAGGAGGGGGACCTCGCATCTGGTCCCCAAGATTGGAGCTGGATGGCGCTCTAATTCCTTGGGACACCTCCCTCAGGAATTATGATGGGGGAAGGGCAGGATATGTTGCTAAGGCCCTACAACAGCCACTCTTTCTCCCACATGATATGGAGTCCTACAGGTGATTTAACCAGCAGGAGCTCTTCTTATCCCTTAAGAGGAATATAACCATGGTAAGTGAACTTAGTCGTCCTTCTTAAATCGCATAACCTTTTTACTTTTTCCCTTTTTTCTGTGCTTTACATTCAAAATTTCCATTATGTAGGTCACCCAGCAAATCTTTGTTGCCGAGGAGTGGAATAAGAAGTCCTACATGGAGGCCCAAGCGGCGAACCACTCTCGGTCCGAGGTGGAGAAATCTCTGGGTCAGCTGAATGAGGACTATGCTCACTTATTTGAGCAACTTAAAGACATGACCAATCAGAGAAACAACCTCAATGCCGGTCTTAAAAACGCCGAGACTCAGGCCGAGGAGCAGCGCAAACAGCTACATATGACAGAGATCAACCTGGCAACCGAAAGGGAGTTAGTGAAGGGTCTCAAAGCTGAACTCCAAAAAGCCAAAGAGAGCACCCGAGCAGCCGAGCAGAAGGCTCAACTAGCCAAAAAGTTAGTTGAAGCTGAGAGAAAGGCGGCATATCAGTTGGGAGTGGTTGAGACCGGGGCCCAGCTTACGGAGCAATTTGCTTCGGTTAGTCGCGAATATTGCGACATAACCTGGCAAAAGGCACTTGATGCTGCTGGGGTCCTCTCGAATTCTCATATGAGGTTACCTGGGAGCACATACTATGATCCAGAAATCCAAGAGCTCCCAGGGACTGATCCCCCTCCTGCTCCACAGCTTCTAGAGGCTTCGGAGCAAAACTTGGTCAGTCAAGCTCCTCTGTCCACCCTTGATGCATCCAAAGAGGCTGGTTAGCCAGGTGATAAGGGTAAACCAGCTGAACCAGCCAAAGACAAAGGCCAAGGGTTGGATAAAGAGAAGGCTCCTGCTGAGCCTATGGATTAAGCCCCTGAAGCTGCTACTCGGATAGGCCAGGCTGCTGACCCTGTGGTCCCTCCAGCTAAAGAATAGATACATAGGGCTTTTTCTCATTTTTTTCTTGTAATGTTTTTCTTTTTTGTAAGAGATTGTAAATTACTTTTTTTTTAATCAATGAAACAGTTTCTCCTTTGCTTTTATTACCCTTGTTGCGTGTGATACTACTTACTTTTGTTATAAGGTCCTGTACTTTAATATTATGAGAATGTGGGTGATCGTGATCCTCATATCATGTTAACAACACGCATGACTAAGATTGGTACTAGAAAGGGGGTAGAATGTATAAGAACTAATACTAAACAACAAAAATTACAAGTGTTATAATAAAAAGTTTCAAAAGTCTTTCCAAATGTGCACAACAGAATAAGAGGCAACATAGGCTAGGGTTAATTTAAACACATTCAGGAATTTCAATCATGGCTCATTAGAAAATGATATTTCAATAATAACAATCGCATTGGATTTGAAGTTAAACATTCAGAGAGCTGCAGTGGAGTGTTAACTAACCTAAGTCATCTGGTCTGAGGACTACAGGCATTAATGGATTTAAGTTAAGACACTTAGAGAAATATGGGAACGAGTGTTAACTAACCCCAAATTATCTGGTCCGAGAACTACAGGCATGAATAGGTTTAAGTTTAAACACTTAGAGAAATAGTAACAGAGTGCTAACTAACCCATATCATATGGTCCGAGGATTACAGGCATGAATGGATTTAAGTTTAAACACTTAAAGAAATCGTAACAGAGTGCTAACTAACCCATATCATCTGGTCCGAGGACTACAAGCATGAATGGATTTAAGTTTAAACACTTAAAGAAATCGTAACAGAGTGCTAACTAACCCATATCATCTTGTGAGAGACCGCGCCCCCGGCCCATTTTAATGGATGTTGGGCCAAACCCACGTGAATGGGTGGAGTCGTGTTATTGCCCCTCAAAATGGAGGTTCGATTAGTTATATTTTTCCCTTTAGATTAAGGGTTTTACAATAGAGTCGCCACTTATTTAATTATTGGAAAAATAAGAAAACCATAATTAAAAAAAAAAAAAATTCCTCATTTTATTAATTTGAAATTGAATTTACATTGAACATAGGAAATTACATGGCTTTGGTCCTAGATACAATCTAAGATAAAGTGCATGGTTTTGTTTCCTAGTTACAATCTAGAAATTAAAAATTACAAGGATAAGCATTTGATCTACTAACCCTTGATCTAAGTTCGGAGGCTATGTTACAAGGTGGGAAAGTGTTAGGCACCCACCTTGCCCGGTAAAACCGGTCTTCTAGACTATGGTGGCCAACAATCATATCATATCATCCAATATGTCAATCAATTTACATGTTGAATTTAATGTGTGTGCATGTAATAAACCCTAATTCAATTTATTAAACATTGCATTTAGATTGAAAATAAAATTCTAGTGAATGTGTGTGGATGGTGATAACCTAGATTCAAGGATTTGAAAGAATTATGAAACAAACATGTTTTTCATATTTTTGATGTAAATTTAAGATCAAAACTAGTGATATGCATGAACATGTGATGAACAACCAAGAATATGTAAAGAACGCATAAGAAAGGGAGTATACCTTCATGCAAGATCCATACGGTGGAGGAGGAGACTCTTGGTAGAGGTCCTAAGGGTGGAGAAAAGAAGAACTAGGAGAAGGAGAGTGAGTCTCACTCAATACCTTGAGTCTCAGAAAGACCAAGATATGATAAGACTACTCAATTTCACTAGAACTCAAAAGGGGAGAAGAGAGGAGGTTTTTTGGTCCTTGGAATGAAGGAGGGGGAGGGTTTATATAGTGGTAGTGGAGGGAATATGAATGGAAGGCCATTTAATGAGGGTTGACAAGGATTATGAACCTAGACCTCATTTTAGCCTTGGGGAAAATCTGGTGCATTAAATGGAGAGATTGGTGGGAGTGGGGAGCAAGCCAAAATTTGGTTTTCTCGTAGCTGCTGTAACAGCTTGTAGAGCTAATTTCGAAAAATCATATCTGACCCAATTCTGATCGGAATTGTATCGTTCTTATGCTCAAATTGAAGCCCCAGATGGATGTCTAGTTTCTGGGAAAATTAACCTCATTCACAGATTCAAAATATTCTGAGAGATATTGATGAAATAGCGAGCAGAGGTCATTTGTTAGAAAATGGTTTCAGCACAATTAACATTAACAGGTCCCAAATTAGCTCCCAATTAACATTAAATGGCTCAAATCACTCCCATTTAAGAATTAATTGGTTTCCAATTTACTCTAATTAAAAGTTAATTACACAAATTACTCATTGAATAATTAATGTTTAACTATCTAATTAATTAGGTGTATGCAACCTCACCATAAAATGTAGTCCTAACCAATTAAATTATGACACATCATTGATCTCAAATTGATTACACCTATAACCAATTGAAATCAATTGTTCATAATCACATATAGTCGGACTCAATTTCTGATAGTACATTTTAGCCATTAAAACTTGATTTGATGATAACTTTCAATCTAATGGTCCGATTAGGGCTTATGATCAGTCGATTTGATCGTTACAATATCAAGATTATTTTGGTGAAATGAGTCTAATGGCTAGAATCAAGATGCATATTTTTAAAGTGAAAGTACTATTTTACCCTCCATGTGAGGTTAAATGTGGGTTGCAAAATGGGGTGTCAACAGAATGCCCCTCATTGGCAGAGCTTGAAAAGCGAATGTCAATGTATGAAAGAGACACCTAACTTTGCAATCAGCATTTAACCGTGGTGAATGTATGATGTATGTAGATAAAAATGTAGATGGTCATGTTATGGATCAAAATGTGGATCGAATCTCGATGGAGATTGCCTACGTACCTCTTGGTGGGAGGATCAGGTCCAAACGTAGTTCATGCATGCAAAATTATTATTATTATTTTTTTGAATAAGTAAAAGACATGTTTACCTGAGGTCAAAAAAATGGAAGACCAAGGATCTTGGCTCATGCTTTCAGAGGACCTAGGATTTTTGGATCTTGGCTCATGTTTTCAGAGGACCTAAGATTCTTTGGGTTTTGGCTCATGTTTTCAGAGGACCAAAGGTTCTGGATCCTGGCTCATGTTTTTAGAGACCTAGGATTTTTGGATCTTGGCTCATGTTTTCAGAGGACCAAGGGTTTTTGGAGGCTTTGGCTCATGTTTTCAGAGGACCAAAGGTTCTGGATCCTGGCTCATGTTTTCAGAGACCTAGGATTTTTGGATCTTGGCTCATGTTTTCAGAGGACCAAGGGTTTTTGAAGGCTTTGGCTCATGTTTTCAGAGGACCAAAGGTTCTGAATCCTGGCTCATGTTTTCAGAGACCTAGGATTTTTGGATCTTGGCTCATGTTTTCAGAGGACCTAAGATTCTTTGGGCTTTGGCTCATGTTTTCAGAGGACCAAGGGTTTTTGGAGGCTTTGGCTCATGTTTTCAGAGGACCAAAGGTTCTGGATCCTGGTTCATGTTTTCAGAGACCTAGGATTTTTGGATCTTGGCTCATGTTTTCAGAGGACCAAGGGTTTTTGGAGGCTTTGGCTCATGTTTTCAAAGGACCAAAGGTTCTGGATCCTGGCTCATGTTTTCAGAGACCTAGGATTTTTGGATCTTGGCTCATGTTTTCAGAGGACCTAAGATTCTTTGGGCTTTGGCTCATGTTTTCAGAGGACCAAAGGTTCTGGATCCTGGCTCATGTTTTCAGAGACCTAGGATTTTAGAATTTTTTGGCTCATGCTGATGTGCGTGGGCCTTTTAACCTAGTACCTGCAAAATAAATATTTTCAATTAGTAACAGAGTTATTCATTGAAAAGAATTCGTCATACCTGGCAAATGCCCCTAGTTTAGGACCTATTTCATGCTTCGATGAATGCTGAGGGTGGATAGCTAACTTGCTGTTGTGACCACTGGAGAATATGGAAGGAGATCACAATCTGCCATTTGTTTTGGAGATCTTTCATTTGAAGCTATGCTCAAGAGATTTATCCTTTGAAGCTTTGACTTTGGAGATTTTTCCATTGAAGTTTTCAAAATTTTTAATGAAGATTTGTTCATTGGAGATTTTTCCTATGAAGATTTATTCATTGGAGATTTTTCCTTGAAAAATTGAGATTTTTTTTTTCTGAAGAGTTATCTTGAAGATTTATCCTTTAAACATTTGAAATTTTTTTTAAAAAAAGATTTATTCACGGAGATTTTTCCTTTGAAATATGAAGATTTTTCCATTGTAATTTTGCTAATGAAGATTTGTTCATAGAAGATTTTTCCTTGAAAAACAGTTTTGGAGATTTTTCCTTTGATGATTTGAAAATTTTTAATGAAGATTTATTCATTGGAGATTTTTCCTTTTGAAGATTTGTTCATGGAGATTTTTCCTTGAAGATTTATTCTGGAGATTTTTTCATTGGACTTTTGAAAATTTTTTAAGAAGATTTGTTCATGGAGATTTTTCCTTTGAAAAATGGAGATTTTTCCATTTGAAGATTTGTTCGTGGAGATTTTTCCTTGAAGATTTATTCTGGAGATTTTTCCATTGAATTTTTGAAAATTTTTAAGAAGATTTGTTCATGGAGATTTTTTCTTTGGAATATGGTTTTGGAGATTTTTCCTTTGAAAAATGGAGATTTTTCCTTGAAGATTTATTCTTGAGATTTTTCCATTGAATTTTTGAAACTTTTCAAAAAGATTTGTTCATGGAGATTTTTCATTTGGAATATGGTTTTGGAGAATTTTCCTTTTGAAAATTTGTTCATGGAGATTTTTCCTTTGAAAAACGGAGATTTTTCCTTTGAAAATGGAGATTTGTTTATGATAAAAAATTGAAGAAGATGAAGATGGACTAGAAATGATGAAGATTTATTCATGATGATTTTTTTTTTTTGAAAACCCTATTCTTTGAATGAGAACAACTTTGGCTGGAAGTTGATGTGGATTGCTGGATAAGTCCTTGCTTAATTCCTGCAAAAAGATAATTTCAATTAGCAATGGATTTATTCATTGACATGAATTGGAAGTGCTTACCCAATGCCCCCAGTTTGGGGCATATTCCATGGTTAGAGCTGAATTCATTTGATGTTGTGACCATTGGGGAACATGAAAGAAGATCATGGTTCGCCATCCTTAGTTGCTACAAAAAGGCTTCACTCTCTAGCTCGTTAAAAACCAGTTGTTGTGAAAACTTGCACACAATATAAATAGGCCAATACTCCAAGTTTAAACATGCTTAATGCAAACAAATGGGCTTAACCTAACATGCACCCAAACAATTTTCTCACATTGTTTTGACTTTGTTTTCCAAGGTTGTTTAGGTGAACGGGACCGGGCCTCTGCAAGGCTGCCTACGTACCTCTCTCATAGAGGATCAGATCAAAACGTAGTTCAAGAGAACTGAATTTTGAAAAAGAACGATTTTTTTTTTTTGAACAAGAGGTGATCCTTTGAACAACCATTTTAGCAAATCAAAGTGTCTAAGAATCAAACAAATCTCTTTGATTGGGAAGGATTAAGATCATTAAACTCATGTAATCAAAATTTGCTTCTTTCTTTTGAACATTGTCAGATTATGTTTTCAAAGGCAATCAAGAAATAAAATGTGATAATATTTAGGAATCACATTATTGGGTGCAAACAAGGAGAGTGCTTCAAGTTTGAAAGTTCTTTTGAGCCATTTGGGGATTTGAAAATTTGAGAAGTTTTGTCCTTGAACATATCATCCTGTGGGGTTTGACAATTTTAAGCATTTTTCCTTTTTAATTCAAGAGAAAATAATATTAGAGCTTAAGATGTGCCTACAACTAGCAATACTTCAAGGAGGTCTTTACTCATGGGTTATAATGTAGGCCGGGTTTGGGTAATGAAATGAAAGATATAAAATGCTCAAAATTCCCTATGATGTTTCCCCCAAGTATGCATTACTCAAAAATCAAGTATTGGAAGAGTTTTACCATTTCTTCTTTATCATCTTCTCACTGGTCTTCATTGGTCACTTGTATCAACAATCATTTTTATGCTCATTCCTCTTGAATCATACCTCTAGACTTTCATCTTGTAAAATTATTCTCTTTTTAGGTTGCATATTCAAGTTTCCAACTTGGTAGGATCTTCCAATTTTTTCTTTTCTTCTTCTTCATTTCTTTGGCCCTAACTTTTGCCTAGACCGCCCTTTTGGGTTTTCAGCCTAGCGGGCTTTCTTTTTTTTTTTTTTTTTGGGCCCTAGCTTTTGCCTGGACCGCCCTTTTGGGTTTTCAGCCTAGCGGGCTTCTTTTTTTTTTTTTTTTTTTGTTTTGTTTTTTTTTTTGTTTTTTTTTTTTGTTTTTGCTGTCTTTCATCTCTTGATTGAATGAACTATTGCCTTCCTTGTATTTCTCAGCTTAGTGATTTTTGATCATTTTGATGCACTCTCTAAACTTCTTTCTTGCCTTAATGCACCTGCATCTTTCTGTGCTTGATGAATCTTTTCCTTTTTGATGAACTTTCTTTTGGATGAACCTTCTACTTTTCTTGGCATGATGAATTTTAGGTTCTTCAAACTTGATGCACATTTTTTTTCTCTCACATTGATGGAATTTCATTTCTCTTTCCTTGATTGAGTGAAAACTCCTTTTACTTTGATGATCTCTTATCTTTAGCTTAATGAATTCTCTACTTGTCTTTCATGTCCTCTAGGAGAGATTTATCAATCAGCTTCAAAACTCAAGATAAACTCCTCTTTAACATGAGATTTAAGCATGCATACTTTGAATTTTCCCACCCTAGGTTTAGATTTTAGTGGGTTTATGCGAAAAAGAGGCTAAGTGTTTAAAGGCTCAAATGGGCTAGCAATGGATAATAATCATTCTAGGTATTAAGGTACAATCTTGTTTTACCAAAGACGGCCTCCTATCCCTAGCAATGCTTGCTTGTAGGCACAGTGACTTGAGCTCTTTTAATAAATTCCTCTTAAAAGAAAAAGTATGAATGCTCTAATGTTGTGAAACAAAAGATCTTTGAAATTGGTTCGGGTGCATGGATTCTTGGGATTTTTTGATGGATGGATTCTTTTTGATTGCCTTTTAAGACCATTTCTTCTCTTATTCAAAGTAATTTAGCAAAATTGTTTACACGGATCAAATGAAATCAATCCTTTCTCAGTACAAGTTGATTGTTCAAGTCTTTAAACATCTTAATTTAGAAAAAGTTTTGTCCAAGGGATCCTCATGTACCATTTTGAAAAGACGACTTTAAAGAATCTTGAAGTCTTTAAAAGAAAAAAATGGATCTTTTTGAAAAACCACTAGCAAGTCCATTGCCCCTAGTTCAAAGAATTTTTTTTTTTTTTTTAAATGACTTAAGGGCTCAATGCCCCTAGTCCAAGGATTGTTTTCATTTGAAAATTTTTCTCGTTTTTTTTTGGGGAAAGATTTGGAAATCTTGAAAAAAATTTGAAATTTTTTTTTGAATTTTTTTTTTTTTTTTTTTAATATATATACATGAACAAAGCTCATTAAATGCTACATGAAAATTTTGAATTCAAAGAAACATGGAATAAACAAACAAGTTTTAAGCTTAATCATGATGTTGCAAACCAAATGTGGAGTGAGGCAAAGTTGGGCCACTTGCTTCTTGTTGGTCCGTTTAGGATGCTTGAGGCTTGGTGTGCTTGAACCTTGATTATGATGAAATGGCTTGGGCTTGTACTTGGAAGGCATGCATCTTGCGAGCTTTTGGCTTTTGATGTTGATCATGTCTATACACCTTTGATGGGCTCAAGTGTTGAGCTTAGACTCATTCAAGAAACAATTTTGGGCTACCATACCAAGTAGAGTTCAATCATAGGCTTTTGGGCTTGAGTTCATTCACATCATACAAGGTTCAAATAATCATGATGGGCTCAAGCATTGGACTTGAGTTATCATGGTTCAAACAACGGCCAAACAAATGCATAATGAAATGCAACTTACATGGACCGACCTAAAGGTAGGTTCTATGGGTCATTACAACATGGGTAGAAGGTAGGTTAAAGGTCCCCACAAGTTAGGACGTCATACCTCCCAACTTGTGACGCCAGGAGCGCCGCCTTGGTCCGAACGGTACGGTTTGTCCTTATGAACCACCATGGCATAACCATGATGATCCTTGTCGCGGTGGGTGGTAGGTTCACCGCTGGGTATGTGAGTCTCAGGAAGACCACAATCCACGACTAATACTACCGGGCTTCCAGGCTAGCACACAAATAAAATAAATTTCATTCAAGCATATGATGCATGACATGCAAAATAATGACATATTAGACATGTTATATACAAAAAAGTAACAAACAAACAATGACATGGTTGGCCACCATAACCTAATTGAAGCTTAGCCCTCAATATCCCCAGTGGAGTCACCACTGTGAGAGACCGCGCCCCCGGCCCGTTTTTATGGAATGTTGGGCCAAACCCACGTGAATGGGTGGAGTCGTGTTATTGCCTCTCAAAATGGAGGTTCGACTAGTTATATTTTTCCCTTTAGATTAAGGGTTTTACAATAGAGTCGCCACTTATTTAATTATTGGAAAAATAAGAAAACCATAATTAAAAAAAAAAAAATTCCTCATTTTATTAATTTGAAATTGAATTTACATTGAACATAGGAAATTACATGGCTTTGGTCCTAGATACAATCTAAGATAAAGTGCATGGCTTTGTTTCCTAGTTACAATCTAGAAATTAAAAATTACAAGGATAAACATTTGATCTACTAACCCTTGATCTAAGTTCGGAGGCTATGTTACAAGGTGGGAAGGTGTTAGGCACCCACCTTGCCCAGTAAAATCGGTCTTCTAGACTATGGTGGCCAACAATCATATCATATCATCCAATATGTCAATCAATTTACATCTTGAATTTAAAGTGTGTGCATGTAATAAACCCTAATTCAATTTATTAAACATTGCATTTGGATTGAAAATAAAATTCTAGTGAATGTGTGTGGATGGTGATAACCTAGATTCAAGGATTTGAAAGAATTATGAAACAAACATGTTTTTCATATTTTTGATGTAAATTTAAGATCAAAACTAGTGATATGCATGAACATGTGATGAACAACCAAGAACAGGTAAAGAACGCATAAGAAAGGGAGTATACCTTCATGCAAGATCCATACGGTGGAGGAGGAGACTCTTGGTAGAGGTCCTAAGGGTGGAGAAAAGAAGAACTAGGAGAAGGAGAGTGAGTCTCACTCAATACCTTGAGTCTCAGGAAGACTAAGATATGATAAGACTACTCAATTTCACTAGAACTCAAGAGGGGAGAAGAGAGGAGGTTTTTTGGTCCTTGGAATGAAGGAGGGGGAGGGTTTATATAGTGGTAGTGGAGGGAATATGAATGGAAGACCATTTAATGATGGTTGACAAGGATTATGAACCTAGACCTCATTTTAGCCTTGGGGAAAATCTGGTGCATTAAATGGAGAGATTGGTGGGAGTGGGGAGCAAGCCAAAATTTGGTTTTCTCGTAGCTGCTGTAACAGCTTGTAGAGCTAATTTCGAAAAATCATATCTGACCCAATTCTGATCAGAATTGTCTCGTTCTTGTGCTCAAATTGAAGCCCCGGATGTCTAGTTTCTGGGAAAATTAACCTCATTCACAGATTCAAAATATTCTGAGAGATATTGATGAAATAGCAAGCAGAGGTCATTTGTTAGAAAATGGTTCCAGCACAATTAACATTAACAGGTCCCAAATTAGCTCCCAATTAACATTAAATGGCTCAAATCACTCCCATTTCAGAATTAATTGGTTTCCAATTTACTCTAATTAAAAGATAATTACACAAATTACTCATTGAATAATTAATGTTTAACTATCTAATTAATTAGGTGTATGCAACCTCACCATAAAATGTAGTCCTAACCAATTAAATTATGACACATCATTGATCTCAAATTGATTACACCTATAACCAATTGAAATCAATTGTTCATAGTCACATATAGTCGGACTCAATTTCTGATAGTACATCTTAGCCATTAAAACTTGATTTGATGATAACTTTCAATCTAATGGTCCGATTAGGGCTTATGACCAGTCGATTTGATCGTTACAACATCAAGATTATTTTGGTGAAATGAGTCTAATGGCTAGAATCAAGATGCATATTTTTAAAGTGAAAGTATCATTTTGCCCTCCATGTGAGGTTAAATGCAGGTTGCAAAATGGGGTGTCAACACATCTGGTCCGAGGACTACAGGCATGAATGGATTTAAGTTTAAACACTTAAAGAAATCGTAACAGAGTGCTAACTAACCCATATCATCTGGTCCGAGGATTATAGGCATGAATGGATTTAAGTTTAAACACTTAAAGAAATCGTAACAGGTTGATATGCTGATTAAAAGGAAAATTCGATTAATAATAATACCTTTTGAGGTTATTTACATTCCAAGGGCGTGGTATCACATGACTATCTAGGTCTTTAAGGAAATACGCCCCAATGCCAGCCCTTGAAGTAATACGATAGGGCCCTTCCCAATTAGGCCCTAATTTTCCCCAAGCTGGGTTCTTTGCAGTGCCAACCACTTTTCTCAATACCAGATCACCAGGTTCCAGAGGTCTGAGCCTTACGTTGATGTCGTAGCCCTGTCTGAGCTTTTGTTGGTAATGTGCCAATCGGACCATTGCATTTTCCCTCCTTTCATCAATTAGGTCCAAACTCTTCTCTAGCTGCTCATTGTTGCTTGTCAAACTGAACGAGCTACTTCTCAACGTTGGGAATCCAATTTCCAAAGGTATGACAGCTTCAGCCCCATAGGTCATTGAGAAGGGGGTCTCTCCAGTAGACCTGCGTGGAGTAGTTCTGTAAGCTCAAAGCACATGTGGCAATTCTTCTACCCATTTTCCCTTCGCATCATCTAATCTCTTTTTCAAGCCACTCACAATGACCTTGTTGACAGATTCTGCTTGGCCATTACCCTGGGGATAAGCTGGGGTAGAGTATCTGTTCATGATTTCTAGTTCACTACAATAACTCCTAAATGCTTTGCTATCAAACTGCAGGCCATTGTCTGAGATGAGAATATATGGAACTCCAAATCGAGTAACTATACTCTTCCACACAAACTTTTGCACATCTACGTCTCGGATGTTGGTAAGAGGTTCAGCTTCGACCCACTTGGTGAAGTAGTCAGTGCCGACCAGTAGATATTTCTTGTTTCCTGCAACCTTAGGGAATGGCCCCATGATATCCAAGCCCCACTGGGTGAAAGGACATAGGCTGGATAGCGGGTTGAGAGTTCCCCCTGGCTGATGAATGTGTGGGGCAAATCGCTGGCACTGATCATATTTTTTAACATAATCCAAGACTTCTTTTTGCATGTTTGGCCACCAATAACCTTGAGTAATGGCTCGGTGAGCCAAGGATCTACCTCTAGTGTGGCTTCCACAGATTCCTTCATATAGTTCCTCTAGTAACAGCTTAGCCGCGTCAGGATGCATGCATAACAAGTAAGGTCTTGAATAGGAACGTTTGTATAGTTTTTGATCTTCAGATAACCAGAACCTGGTTGCTTTCCTCTGAATTTTGTCGGCTTCTCCCTTCTCTTCAGGCAAGATATCCTCCTTTAGAAATTTAACTAAAGGGTCTATCCAACTGAGTCTAGCCCTGACTTGGTGTACTTGAATTACTTCTTTTCTTGCTTCCGTAGGCTTATGCAAATCCTCGATGAGGATAACTCTTGGTAAATCTTGTGCCAAAGAGGTTGCTAGAGTGGCCAAGGAGTCAGCATGTGTGTTACCATTCCTAGTAATATGCAGCATGCTGAAAGATTCGAACCTCGTCTGCAGATGTTTAACTCGGACCAAGTATACCTGCATTCTTTCATCCTTCGCTTCAAACTCCCCATGTACTTGACCTACAACCAACCTTGAATCCGAGAACAACTTTACTGCCTTTCCTCCCATTTTTTGGACCATACTCATCCCCATCAATAGGGCTTCATATTCCGCTTCATTATTTGTTGCTGAGAAGCCCAACCTTAATGATTTTTCAATAATAATTCCCTCGGGGGATATCAGCACTAGCCCCACTCCAGAACCTTTCTGGTTCGCAGCGCCATCCACGTACGCCTCCCAATGGGAAGGGCCTTGTTGAGAAATCATACCAACATATTTCTCATCCATGTCTGATGTCGGCTTTACCTCTTCTAATTGGGGTTCCGTGAACTCGGCTACCAGATCAGCAAGCACCTGGCCCTTGACCGAGGTGCGTGGCATGTACTTGATATCAAAAGCCCCTAGGATCGTCCCTCATTTAGCAATTCTTCCAGTGAAGTCCGCACTTCGGAGTATAGCCTTGAGTGAAAGCTGGGTGAGAACAATGACTGTATGTGCTTGGAAATAATGTGGTAGCTTTCGTGTACCGAGCACCACTGCTAGAATAGCCTTTTCCAATGGTAAATAATGGATCTCGGCTTCATACAGCGACTTGCTTACACAATAAACTGGTCTTTGCACACCGCCATCTGCTCGGATCAGCACCAAGCTCATAGCATGGGGAGCTACAGCGATATACGCAAATAAGACCTCATCTGGCTCAGGGCTGGACATGATTGGTGGTCGAGCTAGATAATCTTTTAACTGCTGGAAAGCCACAGCACACTCCTTTGTCCACTCGAACCCCTTCCACTTGTTAATCAAAGAAAAGAAAGGCCAACACCTATCCGCTGATCGAGAGATAAATCGATTCAGGGCTACCGTCATTCTAGTCAGCTTCTGAACCTCCTTGGGATTCCAAGGAGCTTGTAACTCATTGATGGCCTTTATCTGATCAGGGTTGACCTCAATTCCTCTGTGAGTCACCATATATCCTAGAAACTTGCCTGATCCCACACCGAACGAGCACTTGGAAGCGTTCAAGCGCAGCTTATATTTCCTCAGAACTTCAAAGGTGCTTTCCAGGTCCTTCACATGCTTGGCCACCACCTTGCTTTTCACCACCATGTCATCTATGTAAATCTCGATATTTTTGCTCAGCTGTGGTTCAAACATCCTCGTCATCATCCTTTGATAAGTAGAACCCGCATTTTTCAAGCCAAATGGCATTACCTCATAATGGTAGTTACCCACAGGAGTTACGAAAGCAGTCTTCTCCTGGTTATCCAAGGCTAAGGGTATCTGATGATAACCCTGAAATGTATCCGAGAAACTCATCCAAAGGCGTCCCACAACGGCATCTACTAGCTGATCGATTTTTGGCATAGGAAATGGATCTTTAGGGCATGCCTTATTCAAGTTAGTGAAGTCCACACATACTCGCCATTTCCCGCTTTTCTTCTTCACCACCACAGTATTTGCCAACCACTCTGGGTAAAAAACCTCTTTAATAGCTTCAACTTGTTTGAGCTTTGCTACTTCTTCTCTGACCGCCTCAGCGTGTTCCTTAGATGGGCACCGAGGAGGCTGCTTCTTGGGGATGATCATGGGATTTACTTTCAAATGGTGGCATATAAATTCCGGATTAACCCCAGGGGCTTCATAAGCGTTCCAAGCGAATATGTCGAGGTTTTTCTTAAGAAATTGTACTAACTCCTCTTTTTCCTGCAAAGGTAACTGGGATCCGACTTGAAAGAATTTTTTTGGATTGTCTCCAATGATGACTTTTGTCAAATCTTCGCACCGTGCGCCATTGTCTGGATCTTCGGTGGGCGATAACTGATGCTTTGGTTGCTATAAGCCCCTTTCGGCTTTGGCTGATGACTCGGCTTTGGGCTCATGCTGAATGGCAGCCACCAAACATTGTCTAGCCATGGATTGATCCCCCCGAATTTCGCAAACCTGGCCTTCGGATGGGTATTTAATTTTCTGATGCAAGGTGGAGGACACCGCCACTAACGTATGAAGCCAAGGTCTGGCTACAATTGCCGTATAGGGTGAAAAAACGTCAACAACTATGAAATCCACCTCCACCACCTTTGAGCCAGTCTGTACGAGTAATCGTATTTGGCCCTTCGGGGTAACGACTCTTCCTTCGAAACTGATCAATGGAGAACTATATGGTGTTAAGTCACTAAGTTTGAGGTTCAGCCCCCTGTAGAGATTAGGATACATTATTTCTGCAGCACTACCTTGGTCAACCATCACCCGCTTCACATCATACCCTCCAATTCTGAGGGTGATGACCAACGCATCATCATGAGGTTGGACAGTTCCTACCTTGTCAGCGTCCGAGAACCCTAAAACTGGTTGATTGTCCAGTTTGCACCTCTTCGGATCCTGGCCAGAGTCCCCTGCAGGTAACCGATCTACTGACATGACCTTGGATGGCCAGGATCTTGTTCTTCCTAGGGCTACAAAGATAACATTGATAGTTCCCAGAGGGGGTTTTAAAGGATCATCCCTCCGGGACTTTGAGCTCATCTGGCCTCCTCTGCCACTGGTGTGATGCAAGAGATGCCTCAATTTCCCTTCACCGACCAGCTGGTCCAAATGATCCCACAAGCTTCTGCAATCCTCGGTCGTCTGTCCATGATCCTGGTGGTATTGGCAGTAGAGATTGCGATTACGCCTATCAGGATTCCCTACCATCTTATTCGGTCACTTGAAGAACGGCTCGTTCGTGACTTTTTCTAAAACTTGATGGACTGGATCTCTGAATATGGTGTTGACTGCTTAGGGATTGGCTGATCTTGACTGCGCAGGAAAATCTCTCCTCGGTTTGTTATTGTTGTATCGATCCGACCTGAAATCCCTCATCTCTTGGGGGATAAACTTTTCCTTGCCTTTTCCTTGTTGTTGATCTTCTTCAACTCTCTTATACTTCTCAATACGATCCATTAGCTGACGCATGCTAGTAACGGGTTTGCCAGAGAAGGATGTCCTTAAACCATGATCAGTAGGAAGACCGAGTTTAAACGTTTCTAGGGCCATTGCATCAAAATTGCCCTCCATGTCGTTAAACATCTCCCAATATCTATCTGAATACACCTTCAGGGTTTCTCCTTCCTGCATGCTCAAAGATAGCAAAAAAGACAAAGGTCGGGCCACTCTTCGGCAGGTGACAAAACGTGAACCAAAAGCTTGGGTGAGCTCTTTGAAAGAGTTGATGGAATTTGGGTTCAGTCCATCGAACCACCTCATCGCAACTGGTCCAAGACTGGAGGGGAAAACCTTGCACATTAGTACTTTGTCTCTAGAGTGGACTGCCATCCTCTGATTAAAGTGACTCACATGCTCCACGGGGTCCGTTTTGCCATTATAGATAGTGAACGTAGGTTGATTAAAACGTTGAGGAAGTCTCGCCTCTTCGATCCTGCGCGTAAAGGGTGATCTAGAGATTTGATTCAAGGCCATACTCATGGCATCGTTCCCTACACCTCCATGTGGTGGGCTTTGAGGTCGCCTCTTATGATGACGCTCTACCTCATAGGAAAAAGTCTCACTAACTGGGGTCCATGATCTCTGTTGGTAGGCAAAATCCTGTTGGTCATCAGATTCCCCGTCAGAATACACAGGCACCTGCTTCCGCTTTGCATGGCGCAACTCTCTTTTTAGCTTTTCAACCTCATGTTGCAAATCTCGATTCTTCTTTGCATGGGACATGTGACTCCCATCGTGTGATTGGTTCTGGCCAGGGGGCACGGTGTGTACACTACCCTCGCGGTCTTGTCTTCGCTCCAAGTTGAGAAAAGGGTCCATGTGCTGAGATGCCCTAGACTCTGCTTCTTGTTGACTTTGTTCTGCCATCATCTACTGTTGTTTTCACCCCTGCACAAGCTCTCCCCACAGACGGCGCCAATTGTAGGGTCAGTTTTCGTAGCTCAAGCCCAAAAAACATGGGTTAGAGGCCTAACGAACCCAGGACAATGAATTTGTAGAGAGTGGGCGAAAAAGCTGGGTTGGTTATGAATTAAATAATGGTTGGCTAAGTTATTTAAGATTGAAATAACATGAAACAACACCTGAGAAACTCCATGAGTGAATGTCCGAAGAGATGTTTTATTGAATGAACAGTAATTACAACATTCAGAGCTACAGTAAAACTTTTCTTTCTTCCCTATTGTCTTTTTTCTGATCCCCTATTATCAGGTGTCCTTCTTCCTTATATAGCATCCTTCCCCATCATCTCTACCGTCCACTTGTTCTTCATCTATGTATCTACTTCAATATATGTCATGTCATATGCCTACTTTAGTTCTTTGTGAGTGGCGGTAGCTGAGATTACACTGTTCAGGGGTCTTCTCCACATAAATGCGGCCAGAAAAGTTGTTGCAGTGCATTAAATACGGTGGTAGCAGCTTTTCCTTTAGATATTTCTTTGTCCTTATCATCTCCAGACATACCTAGAACTTATCATTATCATTGGGGTTGCTAGGAAGATCATTCGGACCTTCCACACGTTTGATTGATCAAGACTATTTGTATCCGAGGAGTATGACCTCTTCGGACCACTGGTAACCTCTTCGTACGGAAGGTAACCTCCTTGGACAGAAGGTAACCTCCTCGGACAGAAGGTATCCTCCACTTCTGGGCTTCCTGTCTTCAGATGGACTCGGCCCCAACCAATTATTGCTTTTCGGAAATACAATACTCCTCAACATGGTGCCCCAGGCCCACTAAGTAGTTTTGGATTTTTACCCCCCACAGTAAGAATTATATATAACAATAAAAAAAAGAAGAAAAACGCTTAACTATTTATCTTTATTATATATAACAATTAAAAAAAAAATGCTCAACTATTTATCTCTAATTATAATAATAATAATCTATATATAATAATAGGTGAAGTTGAGTAAAACTCAAATTAGAATTCCAAATTAGAGTTTCAATTTTGCGCCATGTGTCCTAAATTATTTATTCTTAAAGAGTTTTATTTCTTAATTTTTTAATTAAATGTGGGACCACATCATAAGTATTAATTCAAGTGAATTATTAAGTACAAAAACCAAAGAACCTAAAATAAATGAATCGCAAAAAAAAAAAAAAAGGTGCTTCACAATAATTTAAAAAAATGGAAAATTTACATTTTATATCTAATAATATCTTTACAAATTTTTTTAAGGAGTTAACAAAATATAAAAATGACTATCAATAGTATTTAAATTATATATAGGAATTATATTATACATCTTATTATATATCTTTAAGTGTATTTATGCATATATACATGGTTAAAAGCTAGTAATAATAATAACAACAACTTTTTGGTGAAAAGGGAAATTTATTAGACATAAATAAGAGTAAATCAATCTTTGTGACTAACACCCCAAGCATTAGCTATAAATTGGTTTACCACCGCACACCCTTTGTGCGATGGCCACTTCACAAGTATAAGTGCTTGTGGGGTGTGGGGGGCAAGGGCTAGGGTTCAAGTTCCAGGAGATAGTTTCACACACATATACACTTAAATTAGGCTATAGTAGAAATTTTATCTTGTATTTAAAAAAAAAAAAAGCTATAAATTGGTTCAAAATACATTTAAGGGGAAAGATAAGATATAGTAATAATTACATATTATCCACTTAAGACTAGACTTAAATTTATTTTGCCTACTTGTGGTTCAAAAATTGTCACTTTATTCACATAAAGTTAATTATGTTAGGCAGTCGTAACTCACTTTACTCTTTCATTAGAAAAACACTAAATATAACATAAAATGGAACAAATAGCTTCTGTACAAATAAATAAAATAAGTTTGAGAAATCAAATCATAAATATGTAAATTGAAATACTAGGCATGTCTAAATTATTAATTAAAATTAAGTTTAAAAAATCAGCCACTTATTATAATTGAAAATTGAGGTTTCACAAGTAACAGTGCTAGATAAATAAAAGAATGTCATAGAATTGTAGCAAATCTTTGCTAAATAAAAACTTATTACATGTCGTATGAAACATACTTAATTTCTAGATTGAAAGTGAACAGATGAGCATGCCATTTGCACTCTATAGTCTGCGTTGGGATACGTTGGGATATGTGATTTGCAAAATTGCATTGACAAAAATAGTTGTATAAGGACATCACCTATGACATTGTAATTTGTTACCATTCTAAAAAACTACTTTATCACTTATACCATACCATTTTACAATTCACCCAACATCCCATATTTCATTTTTTCATTCTACTTATTAAAATAATATAAATTACACAATAAAATAATATAAAAAATCTCTCTCTTCTCTCTTCATCTCTGTTCTCCGTCTCTTTGTTTTTCCCTCTCTCATCCACCCACCACCAACCCAAACCCAGAACAACCACCCACCAATACACGCCTGCAACTGAAAAAATCCTTGATTTTTTTTCTTCTCTTCACTGCCAATTCAGCCATATTCACAAAGAAAGAAAGAGCAGAGATAAAATTCAAACACCATCCATATCAAGCACATACCCACCTCTTCCTTAAGCCATCGGTCACAACAGAAAAAAAAAAAAAAAAAAAACCACACACACACACACACAAACCCAACAAACACCGAAACCCACCATCGGAACAAATCCCCCAACCCATCGGAAAAAATCACAACCACCGGACCTAAATCCAACCACCCAGCGCCACCCAAATCCGACCCAAATGCCGGAAACCGGAACCAAAAACCCAATATAAAAAAAACAAAATAAAACCCACCAAAATATGAAAGCAACCCAACCAACCAAACGCCGACCACCAAACCTAGAAACCGGCCACCATGTCAACACCACCAAACTCACCAAACACCGGTCTCTATGCCGATCTCCACATCGGTCTCCAAGCCGATCTCCACCGCGTTGACCTCTAGCCACCACGCCCATCGTAGCCGCGCCACCAGCCTCGCCACCACGCCGATCTAGAAATTTGATCCGGCGTGAGCTCCGATCTAGCTTGGTGATTCGGCATGAGCTTTGAGAGAGAAGCTTAACAATGGCGAGAGAGAGAAGCGATGAGAAACAGAGAAGGGCAGAGAGAGAAAAGAAAGAGGAAAAATGAGAGCTGAGAGAGAAAATTGCCGGGTAAAAAGAGCATTAAAAAATTATTTTTTTTATACCATTCAGCTACAGTACCATCTGACATTTGAGATGGTACTGTAGCTAAATCTCAAAAAAAAAAAAAAAAAAGCTTTTCCCATATGGCCTCCCAATTGCTGAGCATTTGTTGAGCTTGTATGCCAAATATATCTAAGACTTGGCATATGGAAAGCCCACTGCGGATGCTCTAATATACTAATATGTAGTTTTTTATTTATTTATTTTTTTAAATTATTCCTTTTAGGTTTTAACTCTAGCAAAAAATTGTTTTATTTTAAATAGTAGAGAAGTAGAAAATAGTAATGTAATGGTAATGGACATATAGAGATAGTTTTATTCAAAATTACAAAATTTATTGGGAGATAACAATCTTTAGGGCTGTATAGCTTGCGAAAAACACCATTGAATTTCACCATTTCAATTACATAAGTTGTCCAATTAAACAATTGAACCAACTGGCCGCATCAATAGGGATTTAAATCTTTTAATAACTACCTTCTAAAAAAAACATTTAATAACTGTGCTAAAGACACCTTATAGATCCTCATTGCATACAATTACAAACAGGGCTTTTTTATATATAAAAAAATAATTTTACTAATTTTTATTTTCTTAATTTTAATTTTTACGATTTTATTTTATGTTGTTGAGAAAAACAAACAGAGCTTTGTAGTTCCATTAAAATAAAAAACATTGGGGGTAAACGTCCTAACCAAGGTTCTTAGGTTTGATATTGTCGTTGGTCTAGTAAAAACTCATGGCAATTTCAAAGACATTTATTTAAGGGTCATGTTAATTGGTGTTTTTAAGATAATTATTAATAAAACATATTAAGAAAGTTTTAATATAATTTTTATGAAAAATATAAAAAAACAGTCAACAAATTAATTATTTAATCATTTTTTTTATAAAATGTTTCTAAAATAGGTTATAAACCACTGCGCATTTGTTAACATTAATATCATGAAAGAGGAAATTGAAACAGCAAGCAGAAAATTATTCCTTGCCTTCAACAACAGATGTCATCAACCTCGTTTAGCATGTTGCTTCCCTTTCATTTTGAACCTCTTACTCCTTACGATCTTTTACACACAACCACTAATCCAACAGACTTGAAAAAAAAAAATGCTCAGCTAACACAATCTTTTGCGACAGCCTACAAAACTCTTTTAGGCAAAAGCAGCACAAACATATGTACTGCTTTGAGAAGAACACTACAAATTGATAGATTAGGACTCCTAAACAGAGAATGAGATGAAGTGAAGGAAGATGGAGAGACCTAGGATTGGAGACAAAGTTGAATTGAATACCAAAGAGAGCTTTAGGGAGACCCAGGAAAGCCAGAGCTACACAGTAAAGGGAGAGCTGTGAGTTTGAGTAGCGCCCACAAGTAGATGATGACTCTAGAGAAAAACAATAATCTAATCTACAGCCTAGAAAATACTTTTCAGATAGTAGAACTGAACGTAAGAGATGGAGAATGTTTTTCTTCTATTTCTCACACATACGCACACACAATGGTTATACTACCTTTATTTATAGATTTTTTCATGGCTGATTACCTTTAGGAAACCAAGAAAAATATCAGATTAGTCTTGGTTATGGATTGGACCAACTCCATTGTGAGTTTACTCATTCATTAGGCCCCGTCCAAAATTTCTAACAAGCAGAATTTTCAGGAAAGAAAAAAAAAGTTCTGAAACAAGCACTGGTTTTAGAATACATCACAACAATCACATTTAAAAATAAAAATAAATAAACCTCCCCCATCACCATCTCCACTCTCCAACAACAACAAGAGAAGCAACAAATAACAATAAGAACAGGGAAAAAAAAAACACGAGGGTGAAGGAATGATATAGCTGCAGCCCATCCTACAACTGGTGATACCCCTGAAATAAATCATCACATGAAAGGAAGAGCTAACATCTGAGAGTGTCCTTGGATTGAGCTTGACATCTTCCACAATGTTTCTGAACTTCCCATTCCTTCTATTAGCATTGGCCTTACTATCTCAGCTGCCCTCAAAGCAGTTAGAATAACTGACATTTATTTTGCAGAAGTTTGTCATCCACTGGAAACACAAGAAACTTGAATAAAAGGCAGAAAGAAGTCGCTGGATTTAAGATGCAGTGACCAATTTCCAACCATTTTGATATGTAATGAATCGCAGCATTGATTCCTTCACAACAAAAGAAATGGAACACTAACTCAGTAATTGATTAATAAGAGCAATGACTAGCTTGTAACTTATCAAAAAAAAAAAAAAAAAACTCGTTTGTGTCTTTTAGTGGTTTCATACATTATTTACGAAATTCATAAACTTTTTTTTCAAAATTTTCATTAAAAATGGATCATACGTCATTATTTATATATTAAAAATTATTTTACTACAATATTTTTAGTTTTCAGCAATAAGCAGTATCCAAACAGACTTTTCATAATTAAAACTTATTGTTTTAAATTTTTAATTAATAAGTATTTAAAATATTAAGTTTTGCTTTTTTATTTTTTATTTTTAATAGAGTATGGAGAGATATTGTCATTGCAAGTATTTTGATACTTGATAAATTTTTCATTTTTAATCTAAATTTATCAGTTATTTTTTACTAACCATAGTTAACTATTGAAATATATTCTTATAAAAATTTAGAATATTTCATTATTAATCTATATCTATATCTATATATAATATAAAAGAGAAATGTTTGGCTTTTGTTGATTGTTCCTCGTTGTGCCATATGGCTACATAAGTTAATGACACATATGCAATTAAAAACACAAAAATTATAACTTTTAGTTTGGCAAACTGTTTCAGTACTATTTTCCTATTATTCGTGTACAGTTGCATCATTCCGTTGGGTAGTTATTATTTAACAACGTCCCTTATAAATTTTCACTTTATATTTCTTTAGACCAAAAAAAAAAAAAAAAAAAAAAAAAAAAAANCTCGCTCAAATACAAGTGCCGCAATTGTTGCATCTTCCAAATAGATTGAGGGAGAGAAGTGATGTAAGTGTGCTTCACATCTAGTGTTTGGAGTTCCAGAAAGTTGCTTATGGATGATGGAAGTGACTCTAGGTAAGTCCATCTCAACCCAAGGTACCTCATCGAAGCCAGCTTGCTCAGTACCTTTGGCAATTGAGGTCTGAAAACACGTTCAAGATCAAGCACCCGCAGCCATAGGAAGCATCTGCAGGAAATGCACCGATCAAGAAAGTTTCCTATCTCTTCCCCAGGCTGGCTTCCTTCTCGAGCATCAAAGGACAAAAAAGATAGGGATTTTTCATAAGAGGCCTGCAGGGTAGCTTTGTCGGTGTTGTCACCATGAATATGATTGCTGGTTTCGCTGGGTTCTGTGCTGTTGTAATGATCAACAACCCAAACTTTCTTCTTGAGCCCTGACGATGATTTGGAAGCTGTGTTGACTTGTCTTTCAAATGACAAGAGTCTCCTTAATGCAACAGGAAGACGACAACTTCTGACTTTACCATTCTGCTTCTTCTTTGTTACTTGAACAAAGTTCAAATCGATCAGCTCCATCAGAGAACTCTCAGCCTTATTTTCAGAAATTTGGTCATCCCTTTGTGGTCTAAGCAAATACCCCTCAGCAACCCACAATCTGATTAATCTTCTTGCAGGGATCTCAAATTCTTCAGGGAATAAGAGGAAATATTGTAGACATCTTGTCAATTCTAGGGTAGATTCCCAAAGGACCTTGTTTGATATTTCTGACCAAGGTCCTGGGCCTCCTTTGAGCTCGTTTAGCACCCTTGTCCATTCCTCTTCGCTTGCTTCTTTATCTGACAGCAGTTCCCCCATTTTTTTGATTGTCAGTGGCAAACCACTACAGCAAATCACAATTTTTCTTCCGACTTCTTCCAGTTCTTGGGTGATGTCCATCCTCAAAGTATTTTTAAATAATGTCCAACTCTCATCAGTACTTAGCAATTGCATTTTGTAATGAAAGATTCCTGAGTCAGCATCCAGAGGCAAATCCATGTCCCGAGTAGTGATCATGATTCTGCTCCCATTTGATTGATCTGGGAATGCGTCTTTGAGATCATCCCAGACTCCGGACATGGGGATTTTATCCAGAACTATGAGGTACCTCTTTTCTCTCAAGAAATTCTGAAGCAGTTGCTTTAGTTCTTCTTTAAGGTTCTGCTTCCCTTTTAGTTCTTGATGATCAGATCCTATTACATTTTCCATTATGTCTTGCAGAATATCTTCAGCACTACGCTCTTGAGATATAGAAACCCAAGCATAAGTATGAAAATGGGCAGCATTATTGTCATAGATTGATTTTGCAAGGAATGTCTTACCGGAGCCTTCCATTCCCACAATAAAAATGACGCAGCGACGTGGTTCATTAAGTGAGAGCAACCTTTCCGTTATTTCATTTACATGCTCCTCAAAGCCGATGACAACAGTTTCCTCAGAATATTGATTGCCTCTTTGAGCCATGGAGTTGGACGCTATATTATTATAGTCATCAATGAAAGGTAATTTTCTTGCCAGATCTTCGATACGTAACACGTAGAAGTTTACCTTGGGTTTAAACTGGAATTCAAGAAATATATCAGTGAAATACAAGGCAGGTCTGTTCAATAAATTTGCCCCGATCCTCCTAGCTCTTTTGCTCATGAGATCGTCCATCAAAACCTCTATGGAGCAAACAACTTCCTTTGCTTCTGTTGCCCAATCAAGCAATGCTTCGTTTGGTCTTTTCATGGAATCTATAAGGTACAATACATCAAACATGCGACTCAATTTGATTTCTAGCGATCTCAGCCGACCTCCGAGTTGCAATCCGCATCTTTCATTCAATATGGCAGTAAGCTCACCAAGATTGGCAGTAAGCTCACCAAGATATGCACCAAGCCACGATCCCCCTTCTAGGGAAGCCATAAGAATGTAATCTAATTTGGGTGGAAAACTAAAACCCGAAAAAGAAGAAAACCAGCAACCCTGAATGAAACTACCGAGCTCAACAGCATCGGCAAATACAAAATCCTCTCTATTTTAGAGAGTCTAACCACAAAATGATGCCTAAAACGCAAAGAGTTTTTTCTGATGAATAAAGTCAATTTCGCACCGCACCGGAGCCCAGACAGGTACAGAAACAGCCGTGATTCGTACTCGGTTGTACCGGTCTGTTTCGGCCACTTCGGGACATCCTGGGCATTTTGGACCAGCACAGAACACAGAATAAAAAGAAGAAGAAGATGCGAAAAACGGGTTAGCGACTCAATGCCTATCTGTGCTCCAAATATTTCATTTTTCCTTCTGAAACCTCTTCTAATTTGGATCTTGTTCAGCCTCCATAGCAGCCTGCCGCTACAGCTTGTTCTTTCTCCTCCTCCTCCTCCTCCGTTTGCTTTTCCTTTTCTAATCAAACTATTTGGTTCAGTTTTTTATTTTTTATATGAAACTATTTGGTTCAGATGGTTAGGTGGGAGTGGTGTATGGGAATTTCGCTACATCTTTTGCTATCTCAACTGTGTCAACTCTCCAGTCCCGCGCATCTCTTTTTCTTTCTTTTGGGTAATTACACTACCTCGATAAAAACATTTTCTACCGTTAACATCTTGATTTACCCAACTTTACTAGTGGCAGGGTACGTATCAAAATTATTTTATTTTGGTGGCGTTTGGATAGCGTCTTAATGCTTGTGTCGCTCGTTTGTGTCTTTTAGTGGGTTTCATACATTATTTACGAAATTCATAAACTTTTTTTTCAAAATTTTCATTAAAAATGGATCATACGTCATTATTTATATATTTAAAAATTATTTTACTACAATATTTTTAGTTTTCAGCAATAAGCAGTATCCAAACAGACTTTTCATAATTAAAACTTATTGTTTTAAATTTTTAATTAATAAGTATTTTAAAATATTAAGTTTTGCTTTTTTATTTTTTATTTTTTAATAGAGTATGGAGAGATATTGTCATTGCAAGTATTTTGATACTTGATAAATTTTTCATTTTTAATCTAAATTTATCAGTTATTTTTTACTAACCATAGTTAAACTATTGAAATATATTCTTATAAAAATTTAGAATATTTCATTATTAATCTATATCTATATCTATATATAATATAAAAGAGAAATGTTTGGCTTTTTGTTGATTGTTCCTCGTTGTGCCATATGGCTACATAAGTTAATGACACATATGCAATTAAAAACACAAAAATATATAACTTTTAGTTTGGCAAACTGTTTCAGTACTATTTTCCTATTATTCGTGTACAGTTGCATCATTCCGTTGGGTAGTTATTAATTTAACAACGTCCCTTATAAATTTTCACTTTATATTTCTTTAGACCCAAAAAAAAAAAAAAAAAAAAAAAAAAAAAAAAAAAAAAACAAAACAAGAATTCATTCTTCACACTCTCTCTCTTTATACAGCAAACTTTTGGGGTTTGAACGCCATGTTCCGTTTTAGTATTTTTTTTTCGCTGAATGTTCCGTTTTAGTATTTAGGTACATTAACTGAGCCATATTTAAATCTTTGAAAGCAAATTTAGAAAGAGACTTTTGCAAAGAGTGCAAGGGTAGAAAGAGGCTTTTACCCTTTACAATGGGTAGTGTTGGAAAAGGCAATACAAAATTTAGAGTTTTCTTTTTGGACACTATTTTCATTTAATTTTTATTATAGTATGCATTTGATAGTTTATGATTTTGAATCATCAAATGCAGATTTTTTCCCCTCTTAGGAGATGTGGGTAGCTTTTTTGGGTTGATGTTGTGTCCCAAAGCCTCGTGTCTGGATTACATTCACCTGCTAAGTAGTAACAGTGGATTTGCTAAGCAGATTGCCTCTGCCTCCGAGAGTTTAGTTTAATAAAGGACTCCTTCAGTTGCTTGTAACTGGGAGATTAGGTTGCTGTTATCTTTTGTTATTATCATTTGTTATTAGATTATTATCTTTATCTAGGATAGGTGTTATAGTTATTATCTAGTTTAGCCAAAGTTTCGGCTAAAGTAGAATAGTTGTCATTGTTATCAGTTGTGGTTATTTGGTATGTATTTAAGTTGAATCATGATGAATAAGAGGCAACAGAGAATCAAACCAAAATTTCCTTTCCTTTTACTCATTCTTGGAGATTACTCGTCTCAAATAGACTACAATTCCATTAAACCAACTGGGACAAATCATTTGGTATCAGAGCCCAAATGACGAACAACCCACCACCTACTCGTTCAACAACTAATAACGATAGGATAGCAGCCTTGGAGGTTAGTGACCATTCTATCCAGAGACAAATTGAAGTCCAAGGAGAAGAGTTCGCTAAGGAGTTTACTGATATCAAGGAGAGCGTAGAGGCCCTCGCCAACGCGATAGCTCAGATGGGACGAAGAATTGAAGGGATGGATAGCCAAAGAAATTCAACTGCTCACAACAGCCACCACGAAGAAGGCTCAACTAGCCGGAATTGCAATAACAGAGAAAACTTTGCTAGCCGTAATCACAGATCAGAAGGGACTAATGGAGGCACTATTGGGGGAATACAAACTCTATTTTCTTAGGTGGATTTTCCTTAATTCAATGGAGAAGACCTAACAGGATGGATCTACAAGATAGAAAAATTCTTCCGTTATCAATGGATGTAGAATAGTGAGAAGCAGGGATGGAACCAGGGTACAAACCTAAGGGGGGCGAAGCTTAATGTAAAGCTCATAAAATTTCATCACATTCATTGGCATCGTAATATTATATTTGTAGATGCAATTTGAGATTTGCAATAAACTAATACTAATTTTGGTGATTTTTCAAATTTTAATTTTAAGATTTTTATAAATTATGACATTAACGTTAGAGGTTAGCAACAATAAATCATCAATATTAGCTTATGAATAATGCTACGGATACATCCAACTATACACTTGAATCCACAACATGCCTCACAAAAATTAGGTTAGTCCTAAACAAAAAGCCAAATAAACATATCTTACATACCACAACAAACATTTTTTTAGAGATAGTTTTCAACCTATGATGTTTAATAAATTTTACTAGCACTTGTGCTAAAAAAAATAAAATTACAACAATATTAATATTAAGTCAAACAAAGTAGAGACCATTCATTTTAATTTTTCTCTTTCCCATTAGCCTGCCTGCCCATTAACTTCTCTAACGATAGCCACACATTTGATTTCTAAAACATTAAAACAAAAATCCAACTTTATTTTATATTTTTAATCTTTCTTGTTTCACCTGTTCCATTTTTCTCATTGTACCCGTGAGTCTATGACCAACATTTTATTTAAATTTTTTATTATAATATAATCTTCTCTCTCTCTATATTTCTCTTTCTTGAAATCTCAGTGAATCTTATCTCTGTCCTTTGCTGATATTTTCTATTGACACTTATCTCTTCTTTATAAAAATCTGAGTTTTCCCCCCTCTCCCTCACTCTCTATTCTTGCTAATGTTACGGCTTGAACTATGAAGCAGAAGATGAAGACATATTTAAACCCAGCATTAGCGGTAGTGTCAATGACAAGGTCTGTTCAGATCCACCATTGATTCTTGTTTCAAACCTTGATCAAATAATATCAGATCATTTAAAAGAGATCTCACTCAGTTCTCATATATATATATATATATATATATGAAAATGGAATTTTTAAAAAAGTTGGGGGGGGGGGGCCGCCATTGCCCCCCAAGTCCGACGTAGCTCCGTCCCTGGTGAGAAGATAACTCTCACTTCCTTCCATTTGTTGGACGATGCTCTTCAATGGTACTAGTGGTTTGAGAAAACAAGGACGAATGTTTCATGGGAGGAATTGCCACATGCTTTGTGTGTCCTTTTCGGGCCATCGGATTATGAAGAATTTGATGAAGCTTTAGCCAAATTACGCCAAACTAGCACAGTGCGAGAATATCAAGCAAATTTCGAACGTTTGGCAGCCTGAGTACAATATTGGCCAGAGAGGGCTCTGGTTGGGAGTTATATCGGTGGACTACGTAAGAAATTCGCGCCAAGGTTAATTATTCAGACCCACTACCTTGGTCCATGCTACTAGTCTAGCTCGCTTACAAGAAGACAAACTACAGAAGCTTTGATGCCCTTCCACCCAAACAAGACCAGCGCTCCTACCCAGTCCACAACCTGCCAAAGGAAATATACAGCCACCCCAATCCTTTGCCCCACATTCCCTTTAAAACCCAACCCTTGAAAAACTCTCTTGGACAGAGATGCAAGCACGTCGTGACAAGGGATTGTGCTAAATTGTGATGAGAAATTTGGGCCAGGCTATCGATGCAAGACACAACAGGTATTTTTGCTCGAAGTCATGGGCGAAGAAGGAGAGATTGATGGTCCAACTGTGACAACTGAGGAAGAGGAAGACCCAACCACCACTCCTGAAATCTCGCTACACACCTTAGTGGGGGTATCTTCTCCACAAACTAGGAGACCACTACATATTTTCATTGATAATAGGGGTACCTATAATTTTGTTAGTTTAAAATTTGCCAAGCGGATGGGGGATGTTGCAAAACAGCGTCTCCAGCCTTTGCGGTGATGGTGGCCAATGGCGAATGGCTAACATGTGAAGAAATATATTTGGCTGTACGTATGGAGATCCAAGAGTACCGATTTCAAGCCAATGTATACCCATTGGACTTACAAGGTTCAGATGGGGTCTTAGGAATGCAATGGTTGCAAGGCTTAGGTAGAGTTTTGCATGATTGGAGTAAACTCACAATGGAATTTTGGGACAAAGGGAAGAAATATGTGATATGTGGTGAACATAGAGGTTGAGTTATGCAAGGCTCAGTACATCATGTTCAAAAGTTGGCATCCACCAACATTGGTGCTATTGTCATGCGACTACTTGGACCTACAGAATCTACTGCAGAGGAATCATTGAACCAAAATCAAGCAGTAGCATTGAAGTAACCTTTGAAGCAGTACCAGGCCATATTTCAAATCCCCACTACATTGCCTCCACCACGATCTCATGACCACTAGATCACTTTGGAACCAGGAAACAAATCGATTAATGTTAGACCATACCGCTACCCTCACATTCAAAAAAATGAGATAGGGTGGGCAGTGAAGGAGATGCTCACTACCAGAATTATACGACCCAGCTCCAGTCCATTCTCATCACCGATCTTGCTAGTGAAAAAGAAAGATGGCTCTTGGCACTTTTGTGTTGATTATCAAGCACTAAATCGTGCTACGGTGAAGGATCGTTACCCGATTCCTACCATAGACGAGTTGTTAGATGAGTTACATGGTGCTGCATATTTCACTAAATTGGATCTCAAGTCGGGGTACCATCAAATTCAAGTGTAACTTGACGATGTCCATAAGATGGCATTTCGCACCCATGACAATCACTATGAGTTCCTTGTAATGCATTTCGGCCTCACCAATGCACCTTCCACATTTCAATCACTCATGAATGACATATTTCATGCTTGACTGCGAAGGTATGTACCAGTCTTTTTCGATGATATATTGGTTTATAGCAAAAATTGGAATGATCACTTGCACCATTTCCAAATGGTTTTCGACACCTTACTAGAAAACTAACTATATTTCAACCAATCTAAATGCTTAATTGGGCAGCGAAAAGTAGAATATTTGGGTCATATAATCAGTTTAGCTGGAGTTTCAGCAGATCCTACGAAGATTCATAGCATGGAAGCATGGCCTACTCCAACAAACATTATTGCACTCCATGGTTTCCTAGGATTGACTGGATACTACTGAAAATTCATTCGTAATTATGTCAGCATTGCAACACCCTTGACAAAGCTATTGAAGAAGGACGCATTCCATTGGAATGCCAAAGCAGATGAGGTGTTTCAAAATCTCAAGAAGGTCATGACTCAAGCACCAATCCTTTCCTTGCCAAATTTTTCTAAGCAATTTGTGATAGAAGCCGATGCATCTGGTAAAGGCTTAGGTGCCGTGCTTATGTAGAAAGGACAACTAGTGGCTTTTTATCTAGTTGATCTTTAGCTTGATCAACCTATAAGAAAGAACTTATGGAAATTGTTCACTCTGTCCATCACTAGCGGAATTATCTATTGGGTCGAAGGTTTCGAATTTGTACGAATCATAGAAGTTTAAAATATCTTTTGCAGCAACAAATTACAACACTAGACCAGCAGAGGTGGATCGTGAAGCTTATGGGGTATGATTATGAGATTGAGTATTGTCCCGAATGAGAAAATAAAGCCGCTGATGCATTGTCGTGGTTACATGGAGACTTAGCTGCCATTTCTTGTCCACGATTAGCTTGGTTGGATGAAATTCATTATGAAGCCCGTCATGACCCAAGTTTGGCTAACCTTCGAGATGCAATTAAAAGGGGAGAAGCTGCTATTCAAAAATTTTTAGACAAGGATGGGTTGCTGTGGTACCAAGGGAGGCTAGTTCTACCTGCTGGATCTCGCCACAAGACGAAGGTTATCCATGAATTTCATGGTACACCCATTGGTGGGCATTTTGGAGCATTACGAACCTATAAACGAGTTGCAGCAAATTTTTATTAGGTAGGAATGAAGAGAGATATTTTGGAGTATGTTCGACATTGTGATGTTTGTCAATGTAGTAAGTACGACTCTCAAACTCCAAATGGGTTGCTTCAACCGTTACCAATCTCGAATCATGTGTGGGAAGATGTCTCCATGGATTTTATTGAGGGACTTCCATCAGCTAATGGGTTTTCGGTGATACTTGTAGTGGTTGATTGACTCTCTAAATATGGGCATTTTATTGCCCTCAAGCACCCATATTCGGCTAAAACAGTGGCTGAAATCTTTGTCAAAGAGGTGGTGCAATTGCATGGTATGCCACGTTCCATTGTTTCAGATAGAGACCCAATGTTCACAAGTCAATTTTGGGCTGAATAATTTCGTCTTCAAGGGTCTGAGTTGCATATGAGTTCGGCTTATGATCCACAGAGTGATAGACAAACAGAGGTTCTTAATAGATGTTTGGAAACATATTTGAGGTGCTTTGTAAGTTCTAAACAGAAACAGTGGGTTCAGTGGCTTCCTTAGGCTGAGTTTTGGTACAATACTTCCTATCAAACCGCCACATGCATGACACCATTTGAGGTGGTCTATGGGCGAGCTCCACCAACCATTCACAGATATGAGCATGGAACTACAGCAGTGGCGCAAGTTGAGAACACTTTGGGACAGAGAGATGAGATATTAAAGCAGCTAAGGGAGAATTTATTGGAGGCCTAACATCGGATGAAATTGTATGAAGACCACCACCGTCGTGAGCTAGAGTTTCAACCTGGTGAAATGGTTGTTACAGCCCTTTTGGCAAATGTCCCTAAGAGTACAAGGGAATATAAAGCTCTCGCCATGTTTTTATGGACCTTATCAAATTGTCGAGTGGTTGGGAAAGGTGGTTTATCGATTGGAATTGCCGACCCACTCTTAATTACATCCGGTCTTTGATGTCTCGTAGTTGAAAAAGAAGCTAGGATATTCTAATTGTGTAACACTACAGTTACCTAACATGGGGGACGATGGCGCAATGGTCTTGGAGCCCAAATGTATAATTGATTTTTGTTGGGTTAAGAATGGTAAGAAGGTGTTGCACAAAGCCTTGGTACAGTGGGTTGGAGTTAATGAGGAAGATGCCACTTGGGAGCCTTATGATGCACTCTGGCAACAATTTTCAAATTTAAATCTTGAGGACAAGATTTTTCTTCAAGGGGAGGGGAATGTTGTGTCCCAAAGCCTTGTGTCTGGATTACATTCACCTACTAAGTAGTAACAGTGGATTCACTAAGAAGATTGCCTTTGCTTCCAAGAGTTTAGTTTAATAAAGGACTCCTTCAGTTGCTTGCAACTGGGAGATTAAGTTGCTGTTATCTTTTGTTATTATCATTTGTTATTAGATTGTTATTAGATTGTTATCTTTATCTAGGATAGGTGTTATAGTTATTATCTAGTTTAGCCAAAGTTTCGGCTAAAGTAGAATAGCTGTCATTGTTATGGGTTGTGGTTATTTGGTATGTATTTAAGTTGAATCATGATGAATAAGAGGCAACAAAGAATTAAACCAAAATTTCCTTTCCTTTTCCTCATTCTTGGAGATTAGTCATCTCGAATAGACTACAATTCCATTAAACGAACTGGGATAGATCAATTGATTACAGAATTTGAGAATTTGGGGACGATGAAATTGTTGGTATTAAATGATTTGGTCGAATGGGTTGCTGGATATGGTGCAGGGGTTGGATCAAATTCATAGAGTTGGAATATATCGTACCGGCACCTAATCTAGTACAGAAACACCTATGTGTTCAAGTGATTTAAATATCGACCCATACTGAGAAACATATTGGATTTTCGCTGGAAATTTCATACCGGACATAAACCAGAAAAAACAAGTTTTCAGATCTAATAATATCTCTCTCCATTCTTTATAACTTATTGAGTACTAACTAGCACCTGCTTGCGTTGCCATCATCATCAACATGTTTCCATTGAAGTTGTCGCCACGCCACCACCACGTTCCTCCTCCACCTTTTTCTCTTCTTTGGCTCCCACTGATTATAAAAAAAATGTTTCTTTCTTTTGCAATAATTATATCATTGTAAAGTGTGATCGGTGAAGTAAAAATAGTGAGTTCATGTGTAATCGATGATTAAATATTCATAGTTTGCCATGTCATAATTATGATAAAAAAATTGTGAAATAATTTGTGGTACTAAAACTACTCAACTACACATGAACATACTGTTAAATTATGTTATATCTATCTATCTATCTATATATATCTATATATCTATATCTATATATCTATATATATGAGACACCATATCAAAACCCTCTTTGCTCATTCTTTTGTTTCTACAAATTCTTTGTCCTCAAGGAATGTGAATTTTTTTTATAGCTTTCTTTCTTTTGTTTTTCATATTCTAATTTTTATTTAATTTTTTGTTTAATTGATCTTTTTCATTTAGTAATTGAACGTTTCATATTGAGGTTAGGGATTTTTGAGATTGGAATCCTAATGTGCAATTAAGGAAGAATGAAAAAAAAATTTGTATAGATCTTCTTAAAAAAAATCTATGGAAGTTACATCTGCAAAACATTTATATACATTTAAAAAAATTGCTAAAAACTATGCTCACTTAACGTTGATCACAAAAAGAGTTACAATATTGGCTGAATAGTACTTAATTTATTATGTAGGTTTTTCTTAAAAATAATTTATTATGTAGGTTCAATTACTAAAATTTGTAGTTACCTCATATTTCTAAATATATTATGCATTTATGATATGATGACTATTGTAAATAAAATAAGATTAAATTGTTGTAAATGCATGAAGTTACAAGAGTGTGTGATATTACTTTCATAAAGGAATGAAGTTATATTCTTTAATGCATGGTGTTGCATTCTTGAGGGTTCTCTCCATCCGATTCTTAACATGTATATATATATATATATATGTGAGATAATTACAAAGGAAGACACACTTGTATTCAAGGTCGATAATAGTTATGTGGATAACCACTTAAGAAATAAAGTTCACATACTATCTTCTCTATAATTTTCTTCATCTTCTTAATATTCCTTTTAATTTATAACACGTTATCAGCACGAGTTTCTACCCAATTTTGGAAAGGAAGTTGTACTCCTATTGTTCTTCAAACATCAAAGATTATTTGTGTAGTTCTCTCAACTCACTATAAGTTTTCTTTCCAAGAAATTAGTAATTATCCTATTTATTTGTCATTACGTTTTATGATTATAATTTTAGTGATTTTTTACTGATTAAAAAAATTAATGAGATTCACGTTATCCTATTGTTATATATTGTTATAAGATTCACGTTATGAGATTCTCGTTTAATTGATTAAAAATATATTGTTAAAAATGGTTAGTGATAAAAAGACTCAATCGTACCTATAGCTATATGTAATGTGTATTGATAAACTTTAAATATGTAAGTATTGTTTCATTACAATCAAATTTTGAATATGTATGCGTAGTATTGTTTTATATATATTTATATAGATTTCGAACTGTACAAAACTTGAATTTGCTGCCCTTGACATCTCGGGCAAGAGTTACCAGTCATGGATCCTTGATGTTGCAAGATTTCAAAGTGTGAGTGAGTACAATTCTACACTTTTAAAAATAATCTCACTATTAAAATTATGTGGGGGAAAAAAATCACTAATGAAGACATGTTGGAGAAAACATCTACTACATTTCATGCCTCGAATATGCTCCTACAGCAGCAATATCGAAAGCGTAAGTTCACAAAATATTATGAACTAATAGTCTTCTAGTGGTTGAACAAGATAATGAGCTTTTGCTGAAAAAATCATCAGTCTCACCCAATCAATTCTACCCCATTCCCTGAAGCAAATGAAACCTCATTTGAAAAACATGGGGGAAATATTGATCGTGGGTGTGGATGTGTACGTGGTTGGAACAACCAATATAGAGAGGATTGTACTCATAATTCTTCCATAAGGAATAACACACCTTACCATCAGAAGAATCAAAATGACAAGGGTTTGTAAAATAAACCATCAAAGGGCCATGAAAGTAAGTGTTATAGGTGTGGTATGGAAGGGCATTGGTCACGTACCTGTTGTATGCCTAAACCTTTGGTAGTTCTATACCAAGCTTCCATAAAAGAAAAGGGAAAAGGAATTGAAACGAACTTTGCTAATCATAATGATCCTGAAGATCCTATGAATTATCTTGATTTTCCAAATGGATTTGATATGACTCATCTTGATGTCTCTAATTTCTTTGAGAATAATGGAAAAATTGAAAACTTGATTGGTGATGGAAATGTCCATACCAATTAATTATTTTCTTTTAATATATTATCGCATTATAATAAGTATTTTTATTTTGATATGTTTTATTTACATTTAAAGTAATAAAGTTTAATTTATGTTTTGCATATATGATTGGGCATGGATCTTATGAGTAAAAATTAATTCCAAGATGACTAGTGAAGAATTTTGTCTAGCAGACAGTGCAATAACTCATACGATCCTTAAAGATAAAAAATATTTTTAAAATTTAAAATTATACAAAGCCAATATCAATATCATATCAAGTTCATCAAACTTAATTGAAGGCTCTGCAAGAGCGATTATCATGTTGCCAAAGGGCACAAAACTTTGAATTAATGATGCTTTGTATTCTTCTAAGTCAAGCAAAAATTTACTTAGCTTTAAGGATATACGTTATAATGGTTATCATATTGAAACCAATAATGAAGGCAGTGAAGAATTTCTTTATATTAGTTCAAAAGTATCAGGCTAGAAGCTCATATTAGAAAACTGTCTATTTTCTCTTCTGGGTTATGTTATATTACAATGAGAACAGTTGAAACAAATGTTGTAATACACTAGAAGTGTTCAGACCCAAAGGTTTTTATGCTCAGACATGATCGTCTTGGACATCTAGGATTAATAATGATGCGTCGAATTATTGAAAACTCTCATGGACATCCCTTAAAGAACCAAAAGATTCTTTTACCTAGTGATAATCCATGTAGTGCATGTTCTCAAAGTAAATTAATTACCAAATTATCCCATTCAAAGATTGTTGTTGAATTTCCATCTTTCTTAGAAAGAATTGTAGGTGATATATGTGGACCTATACACCCACCTTGTGGTCCATTCAAGTATTTTATGGTATCAACTAGATGGTCACATGTGTGTCTACTTTCTACTAGAAATGTTGCATTTGCTAGGCTTCTTGCTCAAATAATTAGGTTGCGAGCACAATTTCCTAATTATCCAATTAGGAAAATTTGTTTAGATAATGCTAGTGAATTCACGTCTCAAGCTTTTGATGACTATTGCATGTTAATTGGAATTGATGTTGAACATCTTGTTGCCCATACACATACTCAAAATGGTTTAGCTAAATCACTTATCAAGAAACTTTAAATTATTGCTCGACCTTTGCTTATGAAATCAAAATTACCAGTTTCTACTTAGGGTCATGCTATTTTACACGCCGCATCATTAGTTCGCATTAGGCCAATTGCTTATCATAAATTCTCACAATTGCAACTTGTACTTGGTCAACAATCAAATATTTTTCACTTGCACACATTTGGTTGTGCTGTATATGTGCCTATTGCACCCCCACAACGCACTAAGATAGGTACTCAACGTAGTCTTGGAATTTATGTGGGTTTTGATTCCCCATCCATCATTAGATATCTTGAACCTCTAACTAGTGATGTTTTTAAGGCACATTTTGAGGATGGTCATTTTAATGAAACAATCTTCCCACCATTAGGGGGAGAAAAATCGTTGCATGAAGCACGACATGAGATTACTTGGAATTTTTCGACGTTATCTCATCTTGATTCTCGTACAAGTTAATGTGAACTGGAAGTTTAAGAGATTATTCATTTGCAAGGAATTGCAAATTAATTACCGAATGTATTCACTGATAGTAAGAAAATAGTGAAATCTCATATTCCAGCTGCTAATATTCCAGCACAAATTGAAGTCCCTGTAGCACAATCAGTTAATACAGCAACAAATGAATCAAAGCCACACCTGAAGCATGGAAGATCTGTTGGTATTAAAGATAAAACTCCTCGAAAGAGAAAAGTACAAAAAAAAAAAAAGTTGCAGCCTATAAAGAGGCTATACCCATGAAACTGGCCACAGATATAATTAACCTATCCAAAATTTATGAACAAAAATCTCCTGAAAATGAACCTCTAGATCGGTTATCCCCTGAAGAGGATCAGCTACCTGAAAATAACGAAATCTTGATATATTATGTACATACAGGAGAAATATGATATTAAAATAAAATTGTTCTCGACAATATATTTTCATATAAAGTTGCCATTGATTTACCAAAAGTAATGATTATAATGTAAACCACAAACTGTCAATGAATGTTGACGTAGAAATGATTGGCCAATGTGGAAAGAGGCGATTCAAGTAGAATTAAATTTACTAATTAAACATGAAGTTTTTGGACCTCTCGTCCCAACACTTGAAGGTGAAATGCCTATTGGATACAAATGGGTATTTTTATGTAAAAGAAATGAAAAAAAAAAAATGAAATTACAAGGTACAAAGCACGACTTGTAGCACAAGGTTTCTTGCAAAGACCTGGTATTGATTATGAAGAAACATATGCTCCTGTAATGGACACAATTACATTCAAATTTTTAATTAGTTTAGTAGCAAAAGAAAATTTGTATATGTGATTAATAGATGTAGTTACAGCATATCTGTATGGATCATTAGATAATGATATTTACATGAAAATCCTTGAAGGATATAAAATACCAAAAACATATAACCTTACATCTCGAAGTATGTATTCTATCAAGCTACAAAGATCCTTATATGGGTTAAAGCAGTCTGGACGCATATGGTATATTCACCTTAATGAATATCTACTGAAAGAAGGATTTGAGAATAGTCCAATTTGTCCATGCATTTTTTCTCAAAAAATCAAAATCCGGATTTGCTATTATTGCAGTGTATGTTGATGATTTAAATTTTGTGAGGACTCCAAAAGAGTTATCAAAAATAGCAAATTGATTAAAAAATGAGTTTGAGATGAAAGATCTCGGAAGGACAAAATTTTGTCTTGGCCTGTAAATTAAACATCTTCCAAATGGAGTTCTTGTTCAACAATCAACGTACACAAAAATTTTTTTGAAGCACTTTTACATGGATAAAGCTCATCCTTTGAGCACTCCAATGGTGGGTCTGTCACTTGATGTCAAGAAAGATCCTTTTCGACCACAAGAAGATGATTAAGAAACTTTTGATCCTGAAGTACCATATCTTAGTGCAATTGGTGCTTGAATGTATCTTGCAAATTACACACGACCTAATATAGCATTTGCAGTTAACTTACTAGATAGGAATAGTTCTGCACCAATTTGAAGACATTGGAATGGAATTAAGCACATATTACGTTATCTTCATGGGACGACTGATTTGGGATTATTTTATCCAAATGGATCAAATCCATAGTTAGTTGGATATGCTGATATAGGCACCTTTCTGATCCACACAAAGGCCGATTATAAACAAGATATTTATTTACTTATGGAAATACTGGTATTTCATGGAGATTTGTTAAGCAAACAATTTCTGCTACTTCCTCAAATCATGTAGAGATTATTGCAATTCATGAAACGAGTCGTGAATGTATTTGGTTAAGATTGGTAATTCAACATATTCTTGAGAACTGTAGATTATCATAAATAAAAAATGGTTCAACAATATTATACAAAGATAATGTCGCTTGTACCACTCAAATTAGAGGAGGCTATATCAAGGGCAATAGGACCAAGCATACACCAAAATTCTTTTATACACATGAGCTCCAGAAGAGTGGTGATATTGATGTCAAGCAGATACGATCATGTGATAATTTGGCTGATATGTTCACTAAGCCATTACCAACTGCGAATTTTAAGAAGATGGTGCACAACATTGGCATGCGTCAACTTAAGGATATTTTTACCATGAACAATGAAAGTTCTATGTACTCATAACGGGGAGTAAATTTTCTAAAGGATGAGTGTTGATTGTACTATTTTTCCTTTGCTAAGGTTTTTTTCCCACTGGGTTTTCCTTTGCAAGGTTTTAATGAGGCAATCCTAAGGTACTCAAAGTGACACAAGAATATTGTACTCTTTTTCCTTCGTCATTGGTTTTTTCCTATGGGGTTTTTCCTTGGTAAGGTTTTAAGGAGGCATATTCTTAATGAGTGGTCATCCAAGGGGGAGTGTTGTAAATGCATGAAGTTACAAGAGTGTGTGATGTTACTTTCACAAAGGGATGAAGTTATATTCTTTAATGTATGGCGTTGCATTCTTAAGAGTTCTCTCCATCTGAATCTTAACATGTGTGTGTGTGTGTATATATATATATGTGAGCTAATTACAAAGGAAGACACGCTTGTATTCAAAATCGATAATAGTTATGTGGATGACCACTTAAGAATAAAGCTCACACACTATCTTCTCTATACATTTCTTTATCTTCATAATATTCCTTTTAATTTATAACATAAATAATATTTTATACTCAAAATCTTTCCCATGGATTGTACGGTTTTGCAACTACTATATAATATATTTAGATGACATCAAGTGTTTCTAAACTTCATTTCTCTCTTTCATTAAAAACTTCATTTCTCTTTGTGGTGTATTGGCTTCTTTTTAGTTCAATTTGCTGAAAATTAAACTGTGTCATTTTGGTTTAATTTATTTTTTGGCTTCTTAAAAATAAGATTGTTTTTAAAAAATTATTATTAGAACAAAGTGGATGTATTTAATATAAAATTAACACTATATTTTTTAAGATCCCATTTTTATATGTTTTCTGTGCATCGCACGGGTTAGCGACTAGTATAATATAAAATCGAAATGTTTGATTTTTTGTTGACCGTTCCTTATTGCACCGCATGGCTATATAAAATAATACCACGTATACATTTAAAAATACTGAACAGTTGTGCCTTTTTATTTTTCAATAGGAACTTTTTCATTTAATATGCACATTTTTCGATCAATAGGCACCTTTTGAAATGTCTAAAATGAAGGGTTATGACCTTTCAATAAACACCTTTTGGTATATTAAATTTGAAGGATTATGATCTTTTAATAGACATCTTTTGGCATATATATTACAACAAATCTTATACACACACACACACACACACACACACACACACACACACACAATACAATACAATACAAACTAAACTAGAGACGCAACATTCTATTTCTTATTCTTTCCCTCAAAAAATTAATAAATAAAACAAAATTACTTTCTTCTACCTAACTAATAAAACTCTGTGCTTTTATTATATTATCATTTCTTTTATTTAATTTCATGCATTTTTTCTTACTACTCCAACTAACAAATAATGATTTTTTTTTTCTTTTTCTAGAAACTCATTCAATAGCTATTTCCGTGTATCGCACGGGTTAGCGACTAGTATAATATAAAACCTAAATGTTTGACTTTTTGTTGACCACTTCTTATTGTGCCACTTGGCTACATAAATTAATGCCACTTATACATTTAAAAATACCAAACAGTTGTGCATTTTCATTCTTTAATAGGTACCTTTTCATTCAATATGCACCTTTTCGGTCAATAGACACTTTTTCATTCATGTGGACACAGCAAGGGGAGTCGCCACCTAGTTTTTGCAATGGTTTAAGAACCATATATATAGTGTCCTCTTGAGGAAGGACCTTTTTGATCTTACTATTAGAGATATGGGTTTAGAGTTAAGCTACAATCCTGGAAAGGTGTTAGGCACCCAAAACCGCCAAATCCTAAGGTTGGCTTCCTCTCATTGTGGCTTATGTCTTAATCCTATTAAAGGCACACTCAACATTTCATCTATACTCACACACACACATACTAGCATACATCTAAGCATACAACATGGAATCAATCATCCCAAAAAGACCTAATCATTCATCCATCATGGCATACAACCAAAGCCTAACATACATCTATCATGCTTCTCAAATCAACCTAGCATTTATCTAGCATGGCATCTCATAAACCTTAGCATGTTACTATCATACATGTCATCCAACTATCATTCATCTAACACCATGTCATCATATCATGTTCAAGGCAGAAACATAGGCAATAAACAAGTCATGGTATTCATCAAGAGATCATTGAAAACATTAAGAACACAATATGCTTATTCAAACCATCATATTATCAAACCTAAACAAGCTTATATCACAAACAAATACATGTACATATGAATGCATGACTTACCTCATAGCAGACCTACGGAATTATGCATGAACATGTGAATGTATGTTCATGGCATCAAAACAAGAAAACACAAGATAAACCCTAATTTAAACATGCTAAAAGCAAACAAACAACAAACATGTGAAACAGAAGATCAAAAGTTATGAATATAAAAAGAAAGACCTAAAACAAAATCATTACATGTGGAATCAAAAACAAAATTAGAAAAACTATTGTTAGGGTTTTTGGGCAGGATCATGTGCACGCATGAATAAGCTTGCATGCGTAGGCAAGGCTATGCACACGTGGAATTCATCCCAGAAACCCTAGCAACACAGCAAATAGAGTAAGGCTTCAAAACGATAAATCTAACATCCTAACATGCTTTTAAAACATAAAACTGCATAAACCTAAACTACATAAACATATTGAAACATATAATAACAAAAACTAAAACAAACACAAAGATTAAAGTACAAAAAAGAAAATAAAAGGAAAAGAAAGTTTAAACTAATACCTCAAACAAAAAAACTCTTCAAGCTTGATTTTTGACCATTTCCCTCAGTCAAATCTATTCAAAATCAATAAGAAATGTGATTAGTAATCTTAAACTTAAAAATCAAGGTTATTGTAGATACCACATTTTGTACCCCTTATGACTCGGGCCCTCGTTCCCCAATGATGCCCAAACTCTAAGGCCCAATGCCAGTTTAGAGCCCAATCAGATATCAAATTGACTTTAGGAGTATTAAAATGGAAAATATAACTTTTTAAATGAGTAAAAATCTAATTTTGGAAATAAAATAACCAAAGTGGCTCTCGGCCCACGTACGTGGGCAGTAGCCTGCGTATGTGGGCCAAAACATGCATACGCAGGCACACTCCTGCGTACGTAGCTAGGGTTTCAGAGACATAAAAAAGGCAAGTTTTCTGCAATAATGGCCGAGGTTTGGAATGAATCCCATATCGTCTAGAAGCCATTCCAAACTCCATTTTTTCCACTATATAAAGCCTTACATAATACATTTTCAAAACACACAGAAATTCCACGGGAAAAATACAAAATTCACCAGAAGATAGTGAATTAAAAGGGAGTTTTGCACAAAACACCCTTAAGTCAATTTTTTTTGATTGAGACATTTTCTAGCCCTAATTCTTTTAGTTTAACATTACTAATCACTTTCTTATTGGTTTGTGAATAGATTTGACTAAGGGGAATCAAGCTTGAAGAGCTTTTCTTTAGGGATTAGTTTTAAAACCTTTCTTTTTCTTTTCTTTCTTTCTTGCACTTTAATCTTCTTTTTGCTTTATTTCATTGTTATAATATGCTTTAACATGTTTATCTAAGTTAGGTTTATATGTTTGTTTGTTTTAAATGCATGTTAGGTTGTTAGAATTTTCATTTTGAGGTCCTGCCTTGTTTTTGTGTTCTTAGGGTTTTTGGGCACAAACCTACATGCGCATAATTCACATAATTTTGCCAGCGTATGTAGGCTTGTTCTTGCGTGCACGAGCCATTGCTCAGAATCCCTAATTTTTTATTTCTTTGTTTTTTTTTTCTGCTTTCACATGTTTGTTTGTTTAGCCTATTTTCCATGCTTTTATGCTTCCAACGCCTGTGTTTCACATGTTTTAATTTGGTGTGCTATCACATGTTAGAATTAGGGTTTATCTAGTTTTTTTCCTTGTTTGGATGACATGAACATGCATTCACATGCTCACGCATAAATGCCATAGGTGCTGAGTTGCTGCAAGGTAAGAAAAAGGTAAGTCATGCATTAGAAATGTTCATGCATTTGTGATATGATCTTGTTTTGGTGTTTAGATGACTCACATATTGCTTGGATCTTTTCTTATGCTTATGCTTTTGCCTTGATTTGATTATACATGTTGCTGCCTTGAATATGATGTGATGCCATGCTAGATGAATGTTAGGATGAGGTGAAGAATCATCTTTGGATATATGCCATGATAGGGTTTTCACATGTTAGATGAATGCTAGGGTTGTATGTGTGGTTTAGTTTCTTATGCTTTATGGATGGATATATATGTGTGTGTGTGTGTGTGTGTGTGTGTGTTTTGAGATGAATGGTGCCATGTTGTATGCTTAGATGTATGCTAGAGTGTGCGTGAGTTAGAATACAAGTATTGAACATGATTTTATTAAGACACAATGATGGGAGGCCAACCTTAGGGTTGGGTGGTCTTGTGTGCTTAACACCTTCCCAAGAGTGTACCTAAACTTCGAACCCATATCTCTGGTAGTAAGATCAATGGTCCTTCCTCGAGAAGATGCTATATATATAGTTCCTAGACTATTGCAAAAACTCGGTGGCGACTCCATATTTCCATTGTGTCCACAGCCAGAAAAGGCCCTAATCAAAAGAAAATTAATTTTAGGATATTTTGTGAAAAAACTCCCTCTTTGATTTACTATTTCTAGTGAATCTTATTGTTTTCCCTTAGAATTTCTGTGTGAAAATGTACTATGTATGGCTATTTATATTAAGAAAAAAGGGGTTTGGAACGACTCCCAGATGATGTGGGATTTGTTTCAAATCTCAGCATTAATGCAGAAAACTTACCTTGTTTATGTTTCTGGAACCCTACATGTGTGCACAGGATTGTGCCTACGCACACATGCATTATGGCTACGCGCACAGGTTGATTCCTGTGTGCGCATGCCGATGGCTTATTTGACCTTATTTTCCAAAAATAGATTTATTTGCCCATAAAAGTTATATTTTTCATTTAACATTTCTCAAGTCAATTTAATATCTGATTGGGTGCTAAACAAACCTCGGGTCTTAGAATTTTAGCATCATTAGGGAACAGGGGCCCAAGTCATAAGGGCTACAAAATGCGGTGTCTACAATTCAATGAACACATTTTCGGTCAATTGACCAATAGGCACCTTTTGACATATATATTACAACAGATCTTATATATGCCTATATATACAACACAAATTAAACAAGAGACGCAACATTCTATCTCCTATTCTTTCCCACAAAAAACTAATAAATAAAACAACTTTGTTTTCTTCTACCTAACTAATAAAACTTTGTCTTATTACTTTAAATATCATTTTTTTTTATATATTTTATTTCATGCATTTTTGCTTACTACATCTAAAAAATAATGGTTTTATTATTATTTTATTTTTTTGAACTCATTCAGTAGCTACTCTCGTGCATCACATGGGATAGCGACCAGTATAATATAAAAGCGAAACGTTTGACTTTTTGTTGACCACTCCTTAATGCGCCACGTGGCTGTATAAATTTATGCCATATATACATTTAAGAACACTGAACAGTTGTGCCTTTTCATTTTGCCTGTTAAGTTTCAATATCCACTCACCATTTCACATAAGATATATACATTAAAACAAAATATTGTCATTAAGAAGAAAAGCAGCAGTAAGACATAAGGAAGAGAATGAGAAATTTGAGAAAAAAAAAAAAAAAACATTCGTAAGGTGTTTAAAGAAATCATTCAATATTATTGTTGCTACAGTTGGTGTGGTTTGATCCTTGGACTTTTTCAATGTTTAACAAAAAAAAAAATCAACTTACAAAAAAAAAAAAAAATCAATTGCCCAAACTGTTGAGAATTTAAAAAAATTCAAAATATTTGACTCTATTATATTGACTTTATTCATCAAACCCTTACACCATTGAACATAAAAGGCAAAAACTATGTTATCTCTATATATTAAGAGGATTCAAAAAGTTAGTTATGGTTTCAAAAAATGTCAAAAATACCCCTAATCTAATTAGATAATCTTTATTCTTAAAAAATAAAAAATAGGGTTAAGATTTTAATTCAACAAAATTCAAAATTCAAAAAAAAAAAAAAAAAAAGGCTATCAGAAAAACTTTTTTCCTAAAAATTAGCGCACTACACGTGCATAGCGCGTGTGATGAGGCTAGTTAGCATTAATGACAATGACATGATTAATAGCCATTTACATCTAAACCTTGATATCATCACAATTGTCAAGAGTCAGTAAAATTATCTAACTTTTTAGATGTGATTGGATAATCCATGAATGGTGAAGTCTGGTCTTTGTAGACCATTGATCAGCATAATAGGAGTGCTGTCATCCTCTTGACTTCTTCTAGTCATTACTCCTTTGTTTTGTCCAAATGGCTTGCACCATTCGCTCCCATTATGGATCACCATTTCAAAGCCACCACATAGACTAGATGATCACAATCAAACACATTCATTAAAAGCTTAAACGATTCAAATAATTTGAATATCATAGTATTTGAGTCAATCATAGAATAAATATATAAATCGCAGTGGCCAATAACAACTAAAACACAAATTCAAACCATTAACTTTGGAACCCATTGGAAACGGTTCCAGGGTTCGGCAAAGGCTATATATATTCAACCAATGAATCAATCAACCCACTTTATATATAAAATATAATATTGCTAAACATTCAAACATGTAACTTCCTTCTGCAAAATTGTTACTTCAGTAGGGTACACGTATTTTGAATGTTTAATATGTGTATAAAACACCTATAAACGTTTAGACCCCTAATTTACAAATTACCAACACTAGCTTATTATCAAACAATATATGTGCGAAATATGAAAATAAGCTAAAACAAAATTGGTAAAACAATCTAAACCATAATTAATCACAACCACAACAGTAATTAAATGGCAAAGATTAAGGGAAGAGGGATGCAAACACAAAGACAACACAATGATGTGTTATCGAAGAGGAAACCGAAATCCTCGCCGTAAAACCTCTCCGCCGCCCTCCAAGCGGTCTAATCCACTAGAGAATAAAGTTGGGATACATGAATAGCAGGAGACCCTCCAAGCCTAATCTACCCGGTGCACCTAAGCCCTCAAACCTTCTTGCTCCAATAGGGTTACGATGAACCTTATCTTCTCTAGCTTACCAGATCCCGCAATCGCCCATTGCATCAACCAAAATGAATTGGTCCCTTCCTAACTGCTTCCCAAGCACCAAAAAGCCTTCTCACAAATATTGGTATGGTGAGATAAGGATTTGGCTAATGTACCTCTCAAGGATGTGTCAATGGAGAGGGTGAGAGTAGAGGAATTTGGAGAATTAAAGGATGAAGATTGTGAATGAGTCAATCTTGTTTTTCTCTAGGGTTTCTCTCTCAAAATTCTCTCTAGAAGCTTTTTACAATACATGGGTATAAGGTTATTTATAGTAGGGTGTGTATGGAATGCGAAGAGTCAGTTACAACCAAACAAGATGATCTGACGACTCGAGCTTGCGACTGGAACGAGTCGAGAGTTTGAGTCACGAGCTAACGGCCTGGCCAGACTGGAAGATTTGTCCTGTAGTGCAACAGCTGGCATGACTCTTCAGCTCCCCCTGCATACTTCACACGTGTGCCCTTCTGGCAACTCGCCAGTCGTGAGCTAGTTGCGAGATCCAGTCGCGAGACTCTTCTTGATTGCACACTCTTGAGCTTTTCTTCATATTCTCTCACACACTACCCTTACATGATTCTCACCTAAATACAGGGTTTTTAAATGCTAAATTACAAGAAAATTTGGCATGGAATAAAGCCAACAAAATGATTGAATAAATTCAACCTTACATATTTTACATAAAATAACTTTTTCACAAAGGTCATCGTCTACGGTGAAAGCAAAGCCAAAATAAAAACTTAATGAACATATCAAATATGCACAAGTCTGTTTGTTATTGCACAACGTATGCGGAAAAAAAAACTAGAAATTTCAAAACTCAACATAAATCACGAAATTAGTGAAAGGAAAAAAAACACAGAAAAAGTTGCAATATTTGATTGACTTAATGGCACAATTGAATGTTATCATTAGACAATATTTACCCCCACACAAGAGTTGTTAAAGAGTTACTATAACTTTGTCTCCAAGGTACAACCAAATATATTGGTTTCTGCAAATTGCAAATTTGGAAAAGACCCACAAGTTTTTTGTGTTTTTAAAAAAGATGAAAGAGAAGAAGTTGAGAAGAAGTTACCAAATAAATATGAACCATTATTTATACCCAAATGATTATGACCCTTCAATAGGTACTTTTTTCATTCAACAGGCACATTTTTGGTCAATAGACACATTTTCATTCAATAGACACCTTTAATAATATCAAATATGAAGGGTTATGACCTTTCAATAAGAACCTTTTGGTATATCCAATTTGAAGAGTTATGACCTTTCAATAGGCATATTTTGGTATATATTTTACAACCTATCTTGTATACCTATATATACAACATAAACTAAATTAAAGACACAACATTTCATCTCTTATTCATTCCCACAAAAAACTAATAAATAAAACAACATTGTTTTCTTCTACCTAACTAAAAAAACTTTGTGTTATTTATTTCAATATCATTTTTTTTTATAATAAATTTCATGCATTTTTGCTTACTAATCCAACTCAAAAATAATGGTTTTTTTTTTTTCCAACTAAAACTCATCTAGTAGCTATTCCCGTGCATCGCATAGGTTAGCGACTAATATAAACAAAAAGGAGTAGTGTTATTTTTTCCAAATTTCAAGTGAGGGGAGTGTCCCTTTTTTTTTTCCTTCAGGTTTGGGGTGGAATGTCATCTCCCCAAACCTCAAGAGAAAGGAGTATAATTACCCATTTTCTTTTTTGTTGCTAATACTTATAAGGTAAAATAATTATTTTGGTCCTTATATTTTGGGGTTACAATTAATTTTGGTCCTACTGTTGACATGACTACTAAAATAATAATAATAAAAAATTTATTTGACATTTTAAAAATGCCACATCAACATTTATATTTTAAAAATCAAATTAAACTAAAATTAATAAAATGAATAAAAAATAACAAAGTTTAACTACAAAATTGGTTGTAGCTTAAGGCTGAGTCTTGTAACGGTGAACTGATATCTTTTCATTGCTTGTAACAACTACAACCTCTTCTTTGCAAGTTAAAAGCTCATTTGTCACATCCATATGCATCTTGTACTTTTTAAGAGCCATATCAGCATTCTCCAAAAGTATTTGTATATCTGTCTCTAACTATTTGGCCAGGCAAAGGAGAACTTTCAATCCCATTTCATTATATAGTAAAAAAAAAGTCAAGGTACTTATAGCAAAATACTTTTTATACAAAATGTAGAAGGGAGACTAATAGGCCCTCCACTTTCTTCAAGACATAGGGGATTATGAAAGACCATACATCTTTTGCCTACCCTTTTCTCTTTCTCAAATTCACATTACCGAAAAAGTATATGAAGATAAAAACATTGTAAATCCATCTATGTTCAGTGAAAGTTCACTGGTAGGCACATTCAAATCCGTAGCCATGTATATTTTGTTTTGATATAAACTTAAATTTCTATTTTAAAAAAAAAAAAACTACATATTGGCCCAAACCAAAATTCAACCAAGGCTATAAAAGTGATTTGTGATGGGAAATTTAAAAAATACAACACAAAAAAATTAAATAAAAAACCATCAACCTAAATTAGAGTTATAAGAAAGAACAAAAATCGAGAGAGAGAGAGGGAGAGAGAGAGAGAGCATACTCATAGTTTTTGTGTGAAAAAATTATGAATTAAATGGAATAAATGATATTAAATTTATACAAAATAAGATGGAGAAAAGAAGAGTCAAAATATGAGAAAGAGAAAATGATAAAGGAAGTTTAATGGTAAAGTAAAGAATAATAAGGAGATAAAGAGACAAAGAGGGAGGGAAAAGGTTGGAGGAAAAGAATAAGATTTTATTTATTTACTTTTAGAATAGGAAGATGAAATCTTTAAATATTCAATTTTAACAATTACTTGAAATTAGAAAGAAGAAAATGAAAAGTTGAAATCAATTTAGATAGTGGAATATTGTCAAACATTTTAATGAATAGTAACATTTGTAATGAATAGTCAAACATGTGCATATATCCACAAAAAAAAAAAAAAATTATTCAATTCTAACAATTACTTGAAATTAGAAAGAAGAAAATGATTTTTTTTTGGGAGAACCCAGACCAGAACAGCCTGAAAATATATTTTTGAAGGAAAACACTTAATCAACATCACAGAGAGCTAAAGGAGCAAAGTGAAAAAAATGCTTTGGAGAGTAAAGTTGTAGCAGACTCTCTTATATTTTCCTCAAAAAGTCAAACCGGGAACAAAGCCTGTCAGCCAAGTTTTTGGTAAAGCAATTAATTAACATCGTTTTGCCTTGGAGATGGGTCTAGCAGCACCACTACCAAATCTGATTTGAAATCACTCCAAAGCATTTTTTCACTTTGGAATTACAAAAATAAATTATACTGCCTTGTCAAAACTGGGATTGATTAGTTATACTCACACCAGGACAGTAAAATGAATTCTGAAAGTCATTATGTTTTAGCGATTTTTTTTTTTTTTTTTTTGGGTATGTTTTAGCGATTAACAAAATAACCACGAGAACATCAAAAAAAAAAGACAACTACAACTACTAGAACTAAAAAAAAAAAAAAAAAAAAAAAGGACAACTACAACTGCTACAACAACAATATTCAACAATATTAGAAACAACATCTGTAGAGATCAATGCTGCCTTTTCTCTATAGGACTTTGGCAGGTCAACTAGCCATGAAGTCCCCCTTACATCTAACTCAGAAACAACTTAGCCCTTAGATGGCCCTTTGAAATCTGGAAATGTTTAGTTATACCCAGATGGGCCATCAGAAGCCAGACGTGAGTGAGTAGCTCTCCACCTTGACTGAGCCGCCTAGCATGGTAATTCCAGCTACACTGACTTGCAGCATAAGATAGCATCCCCACCCACACTCGGCTTATCCTCTCCCACTTCTGCTCATTCTCTCCATCATTCCGTGCCCGCAGGAATTGAGATTTTGCAACTATGCATGCATCAAATAGCACCGACTTGCTCCTGTCACCTTTTATTTGAGATGGCAGAATTTCTGTGTTCACTTTAAATAGCAGATCACGAGCTTCTTTTTCGTCTGATATATATTCTCTTTCTTCTATAATCTCGATAGCCTCAGCACAAGTGTCCTGAAATCTAATTTGACCAATCCCACTGGGCAGCATGTAAGGGTGCATTACTAGAAGGAACACCAAATAATTCGACAACAACTTGCTTATACGTATCAAATTTTTGACATTTTGGGAGTCATTGTCCTCATCACTATAATGGCAGAGATCTGTTGCAATGTGCCAGCGAAGAATGGTTTCATCAAAGTTTTCCTCCATACTCTGAGCAAGATTATGAAAAAACTCTTTTGTCTCATCATCATTTCCAGTATAAGCAAATAATTGCTCAGAAACGCTGATATCTGATATGCTGCTTGCCTCCTTAAGCTGTACAAAGATCTTTTCTTTCAAACCCTCATCCTCATCATGGACAGGCTCCAAATTCTGGTACCAATATTTCTCTAACTTTTCATAAATGTACTTCTTGGTTCGACTCCCTTTAAATGACTTACATTTGATGCAGTGACTCATTAGGTTGTATTGCCCCACAGATTCCGACCATCTCTTGTTTAGAGGTAATAGTTGACATGATCCAAAACATGATTGAAAACACGAGTTCGCTTTAGAGATGAGATCCACCAATGGTTTCTTCTGCTTTCTCCGCCAAAGCTCTGTCCAATCTGAAGAAAGTAATACAATTACTGCATAAATTTCTAGAACGATAGCCCCAAACAGCAACAAAAAAGTGACGCTTGTGTCGATGGTTGAGTAATCATTTCTATCGATGATCAAGAAGGCTATTAGAGTAGAAATAGTACATAATAAACTGACAAAACGACAAATGCTGCCTGGCCAAGAATGGATCAAACCAGCCTTTGTAAGAAGTAAATCGTACATGAACCCGAGCTCAATCTCTATCACCTTAAAAGCTTCTGTGCCAGTCTCTTTTTGTTGGAAGAAAGATCGGCTATTCTCGCGATCTTGGAAGCTTAGGATGAGATCTGCAAATAAAGGCTTGAAAGTTCTGAAGAAGTAAAAGGCCGCATCCAATGGATCTGAAAGATTGTTGTGTCTCACAGCTGTGGAAGTATCAATTATCGTCCGTACAGAGATTTTGAATCCCTCAGCTTTCTTGGCATCGTGTCCATCCATGAATTTGGCATAGTTAGGTCCTGGATCGGGTCGAGGGAGCATTGAGTCTCTGAATACATCATTGCTTGCAGTTCGCAGAACCCATATCCGCTCCCCAATTTTAATTATTCCAGCTATCAACATTGGAATTGCTAGAAAATTAACTTTGGTGTATACCCAGGACCTTGACAACACGTACAATGCCACAATAAGTTGGACTACTAACTCAACCAAGCGCCTTGGCCACAATTCATTGTCTTCCAATGAATAGGCAGTAATGGTGTCTGGACCACCAAGATGCACGAGAAGAAATGGTGCCCAGAATGCCATTATCACATAGTCGGGATCGTATGACTGAGTTTTCTTAGCACCTTCTTTTCGGGAGAGGACGCCAAGCGAAACAGTCGCAATCCAATCTGCAGACAAATACGCAACCCAAAGGAATATTCTAATCCAATTTTTGGGTATGTACTTCCTCCGCTTGCCCAAAAGGATGAGAACTATTTGCAAGAAGAGACTGAGTAAAACTAATACTCGGACCTCCCATCTATTCCATATTGTACTGATTCTTTCAGAGGAGATCCCAATCAGCGTCATCTGCTGGTGCTGGAAGATCAGAGTGCTAAGAACTGGGAAAAAAAAAGCGTTAGATTATAGAAGAAAAAAAAATTTAAGCTATATTGAAGAATGGCAGAAATTAATTTGCAGTGAGCTTAATTACCAATGATAAGCATGACTTATTCTCTCTTTCCCTTCTGTTGTTCACTTTACTTATCGTTTCACTCCCCAAATTATTGAACGGCTCCTAATCGAATTGTTGAAGCCACGGCCTCCAGAAATAATCGTGCAATTAACTTTTTGAAAAAGATGGACTGACCGTAGGTTCTAACCGCTTAGCTGGAGGTATCAAAATTTTTGTATTTTGTATTTTATTTACCTCCCCAAAAAAAAATTGTATTTTAAAGGAATGCATATGGCAGAGGCTGAACACCGAACAGTAAACATGCACCAGTAATCATTGAGATCATTCACATAAGGAATACTAAAAAATATAGTATTTAGCATCTTAAAACACTATTTTATCTATTTTAATACCCAATTTTATAATATAATTAACATCAAAGATTTAATATCTTTTACCACTTTATTAAAATATAATTTTTTTATTCTTTTTTATTCTCTATATCTCTTCCTCTCTCTTTCTCTGTGTATCTCTTCTCCTAAACAAAAACACCAAAGCCACCACTCACGGCCACCGCCAGCCACTGCCATCATCAGAAAACCCAAGCCACCACAACCATTAGAAACCCAACCCAATGCCACTGCCCACCGAAACCCACTGTAAAGTTGTGATTTACAACTATTTTGTGTTGGTTTTAATTCTGTGCCAAATTTGATTGTAATTATTTTCAATCTTTTGTACCCTGTATTTTAAGTGAAATTTTATTGTAAGGGTTGTGTGTGAGAGAGAGTGTGAAGACTTAAGGCAATTAAAAACTAAAGAAGTTTTCGCGGGTAGCTCGCGAGAAGCCTTCTCACGAAGTGAAGCATGTGCCCAGCACATGATTGGAATGTGAAGAGTCATGACAGGATTGTGATAGTTGGTTTTCGCGAGTGTCTCGCGGGTAATGCCTTCCCGCGAGATACTCGCGAAACATTCTGTTTTGCTATTTTGTCATATCTGATACACCCTATCTTTACCCAAACTATATATACCCACATTACCCACATATGTTGAGGAGTGTTTTTTAGAGAGAAAACCCTAGCCACAACCTTTGAGAGTGAGAGATTGTTATGCCCACAATTCTCTACACAATCCATTGTGGTTTTCCTCAACTCCATCCTCTTCATTTCCAAATCCTTGAGAGGTTGATAGCCTAAACACTTATCACACATATTCTGAGTGTCAAGTGAGGTTTTGGTGCTGCTGGGAAGCATTAGAAGAAGCCAAGCTTTGGTGGATGCAATTGGGTATATTGTGGGATCCGGAAAGCTAGACAAGACACGGTTCCGAAAAGCCTTGTTGGAGTAGGAGCTTGGAGGGCTTAGGTGCATTGGGTAGATTAGGCTTGGAGGGTCTCTTGCTATTCGTGTATCCCAACTTATTGTCTAGTGGATCGATTTACCGCTTGGAGGGCGGTGGAGAGGTTTTACGTCTAATACTTCGGTTTCTTCTTCGATAACACATCGGCGTGTTATCTTGTGTTTGCATTCTTCTTCCCCACTCTTTTAGCTTTCATTTTACTACTGTGTGTTAATGAATATGGCTTAGAGCAGTTTTATTGTTTATCTGCTCGCATTTACTCTATTCCGCACTTAGTTTAAGTTAGAGTAAAATCAACCGAGCCGTAATTTTTTAATTTGGGGGTCTAAACAGCTCTTGTGTTTTAACACATTTTTGAGCTTTCAATTGGTATCAGGGTAGGTACACTTGTTGTGGTTTCATTACCTATGTGTGATCCTAGACCTCTTGGCTTGCTATGGATAGTGCTATGGCAAAGGCCAACATGAAGCATAGTTCATGTGTTTGTGATAATGAATCTATGAGCATATTTGGAGATTGTCCTAGTAATGAGCTTTTAAAGTTGTTCAAATCAAAGAAACATGCTAGAATTTTTGTACACATGCTGTAGTCTTTAGAGCATAGGAATCATGAGATTCATAATAGCTTGTGTGAGCTGAATTCCTTAATTGCTAAATATAAGAGAAGGAATAGACATTTGTGTGATAAACTTGATTGTTTGAAAAGAAAGCTTCACTCATCTATGATTGAAGTAAAGGAAGACGAGTCCTGCTTTAATGGTCAAGAATGCCTATCTCATGCTTGTCTTTTTGTTCATACCGCAGTGAAAGTGTTTAATTCGTGCTTATGATATCTTGACAGCGGATGTTCAAGGCACATGACCAGTGATCATTTTTTATAATGGTTCCCACTTTGAGTGGGAGGTTCAAAGGATCATGAAGTTGTACAACATTGAGCATCACAAGTCTTCACCGTGTCGACCACAAAATAATGGTGCCATAGAGGCAGCTAATAAGAATGTGAAGAATATCCTAGCCAAGGTGGTAGTGACATACAAAGATTGGGCCGAGAAGCTTCTGTTTGCCTTATGGGGTTATAAAACTTCTATCCATGCGTTGACAGGGGCAACACCTTACTCCTTGGTTTATCGTAGTGAGGCGGTGCTTCCTATTGAGGTGGAGATACAATCTTTGAGGGTATTGGTGGAAACCAAAGTCCTAGAAGAAGATTGGGCTAAGGCAAGATATGAACAATTGGCTTTGATAGATGAGAAAAGGGCTATGACACAATATCATGCATAAGGGTATCAAAAAAGGATTGCTAGAGCATTTTAACAAGAAAGTGAAACCGAGAAACCTCAAAGAAGGGGACTTAGTCCTAAAGGTGCTTAAGGATGAGACTTTTGACCCAAGAGGAAAGATGAAGCCAAAATGGTCTGGGCCTTTTATCATTAAGAAGATCATGTTTGGAGGTGCTACGAGGATCACAAATTTGGATGGGGAAGAGATGCTTCGCCCAATTAACATGGATAGACTTCGGAAATATAACATTTAAACAAAAAAAAAAGAAAAAAAAAAGAAAAAAGCCTGCTAGGTTGAAAACCTGAAAGGGCGGCCTAGGCAAAAATTAAGGCAAAAGAACCCCGCTAGATTGAAAACCTGAAAGGGTAGTCAAGGCAAAAGTTAGGGGAAAGACCATGGGCATGGCGAAAATTCCCAAAGGGACATTATGGTAAAAAATTACATGGCAAAGGAAAAAGAAAAGAAAAGAAAAAATAATAACAATAAGCAAAGATAAATAAAAAGTGATTCTCTTAATGCTCAAATTAAAAGATGACAAGACTATTTTCATAGGGGATTTGGAACGTTCCAATCCTTTATTAAATTCAAAAACAAAAATATGAGAAAATAAAAGTGCAGAAAAGTAAAACATGGGGCATATCAAGGTGATCACTCAATCCTCCTTGCTTTTTGGCTAGTCTTCATGTAAGCTTTCTCATTCCTCAAAATCAACTTCATGTCATCCTCCAACCATTGCTTGTACCCTGCAATGGGATAGATGTATCGAGGAGGAACAATGCCTTTCGTCACCTTACGGCATGACTAAGCCTCACTAATCCCACCCAAGATCCTATTTGCAAACACCTTAGTGTGGAAGGCGCCTTCATTATGAGGAGCTCCTTGAATTGCCTAGAGATACAACAAGTGGAGTAGTATGAGCAGCAACGAAGTCCAACTAAAGTCACACAGCAGTCCTTGCAGCAACTATGGACCATACTTAAGATTTGCCACCACTCTACGACCCACTAAATGTCGATCTCCTTGAGGTGACACATAAGCTCCATGTACGCCTCGAAGCTCATGTCATTCTGATAAAGCTAGTGATCCCTAAGATGCCTAGGAAGGTAGGTGCTGAGAGGTATGGAGGGAGGTTGAAGCAACTGAAGTCTCTCTTGTAGCCATATCTAAAAAAAGAAAAGAAAAGATGAAAGACAATATAAGGTGCCTAAATGGGTTGAAAACCGAAAGGCAATCCATGCAAAAATTAGAGGAATCCTGCTAGGTTGGAAACTTAGGCAAAAGTTTGGGATTATACCTGAAGGAGAAGAGGACTTCCCACAAAGACGCTTGCTTCTTTCCTATGAAAGGCACCCAAACCATTAAGGGTTTCTGCCAAGATCAAGCCCACCAGGTTACCTCTCTTTAGCTCATAACCTACCATGCACATCTAAAAGTCCATACAATATGAATTTTGAACCAAGAAATACCTTGCAAGAGTACACAAGTAAAAGGCACGAAGGAAGAAAGTATCAACATAGCCTCTCACCCACAGGAAGGGCTGAACTAGAAAAGTACTCAAAAACCAACCTAGGGTTGAGATTGCCAAAGACACACCACCTATTTGTCGTGGTGGAAGGAATGGCCAACACAACTTTCAACAAGGAGGGGAGATCCTTGCCCATGGTAGGGAAGATGAGATCATTAATCTCCGGTTCACCTATAATTGCACTAAACTCTTCGATAGTGGGACATAGTTCTATTCCATTGAAGTGGAAAACATGCTAGAAGGAACCCAATAATTGGCAGCAGCATGAAGAAGAGGCTCATCCACCCTAATTTGGTGGTATGGGAAGACATAAGAAAGACCATAAGGGGCGATGGAATCCTTGAAATCAGGACTAAACCTCCTAATCCAAGCCGAGACATCAAGTGGAGAATTTCCTACCATTGGGGGACATCAAAAAAGGGCTTTCTAAGTTGAAAATATGTTGGTAAGAGTTTTAGACTTAAATGGCTACTTTTATACTTAAGTCAGTTAAGGTTTTTCTAATTCGCAGCCCACGTATGCAAGGTCAACCCTATGTACGCAAAGTCAAAGCTACGTACGCAGGCCCATCCCCACGTACACATGGCACTTGGTAGAAGCCCATTCTCCCCTATTTTGGGTATAGTTTTCACTTCAAGGCATTCTTAGGATTCCTACAACCTAAGGGATCATCGAAAACATATTCCAAGCACAAGATTTCAAGCATCCAAGAAGCAAAGTTGTACAGAAACATACAATTAGTCATATATCTTGTAAATTAAGTGCTAAGTCCCAATTAAAAGCATAAATGTAAAAAGATGTTCTTAAATACAATCATTTGTCTTAAACTAAATCCAAATTATTGCTAAGGGAAAAAAAAAAAGAGCATAAAAGCAAAAAAGGAAAAAAGGAAAACCTGTGTGTTGTATGCCTATATGTCTTGACTACAAGTAATCAATGGTGTCGTCTCTTTTGTTAGGACATATGTGAATGATGTTAGGAATATATGTCAATATTTTATGTAATTGGCAAATCCTTTGACAAAACACACTTTACTTGTAATTGGGTAGATCTAGGATGTGTTTAATGCTTCAAGGTACAAGGTTTCAAGATTAAGTGTTAAAGCCATGCAAGTCTGTCCAAGGATCAAGTGAAAAATTGCTGGATTTTAAAGCACGACAGCTAGCTTGACAACCAGTATCTATCGAGACTTAAAAGGCAGTTCCAGCCCAATGCTCGACAGCTGCTCGATAGTATCTATCGAGGCTTAAAAGACAGTTCTAGCCCGATGCTTGACAGCTGCTCGATAGATAAGCTATCTGTCAAGATTTATGAAAATTAGTTTTTCATAGTTGATTTCAATCCAATCCGTGAATAGATGTTCGGACTTTCTTTTCTCACAACCCTAAACATAGATAAGGATTATTTTAAAGGTCGTCAAAGGGTGTGCAAGTGTGAAGCAAAGTTGTGTTCATGCAAATTGTGACCGAAGACAGAATTTGCCCTAGTTCATCTTTCTCTTGAAGAAGCTGCTGTGTTTGTACACCATAGGATTTTGTAACCAATGAGCTTCGTGATCTTCATCGTGTGATGAGCTGAAGAACTTTGCTGTCAGCATCTTTCTCAAGTTAGTGAGTAAGCCGTGTTCTGAGATCCGCGCATCGAATTAGTTAGTCACGTACTGGAAGCCGTGCATTGAAAGGAAAAATTGTCATTACAGAACAAGTCCAATTGGGTATTAGGGTAAGGGTTCAATTGTAGGTTGGTATAAGGTACTAGGATTCCTTTACTTGTAACAACTTGTTGTGATAATAGTGAATTCTTGGGAGTGGTGACTTTAAAATCACCCGGTGGGGTTTTTGCTGTGTAAGTTTTTCCCATTCGTAAACAAATTACTACGTCGATTTAATTTCCGCTACATTTAGTTAATTGGTGATTTTTTTGTGCTACCACGTGTATTTCATGCTAATTGAATCAATTAATTAACTTGCCTAATTAATTTGTTAATTCGTCACAAGGGGTTCATACATTCTTGGCCTATCAAGTGGAATCAGAGCAGACACATTTTGATTAGGTTTTAATCTTTGTTGTGTGATCCATTGACCCCTGTTTGTCATCGATAAAGGACAGTCTCTTATTATACCTCCTTTATTTGATGGCACTAATCATGCATATTGGAAAGTACGTATAAGAGTTTTTTTGTGGTCATTAGATGAGAAGGTGTGGCAAGCTATAGAGATAGGCCGGACCAAGCCGAAGGAAGCGCCAGCCGATTGGGATGATGCTAAGATCAAGGTGACAAACTTCAACAGCAAGGCATTGAATGCTTTATTCAGTGCAGTCACGAATAAGGAGTTCAAGAAGATATCCTCTACTGAAACTACGAAGGAAGCATAGACCATCCTCTAGAAAACCTACGAAGAAACCAAGGCTGTCAAGGATTCAAAGCTTTAGAGGCTTACTACAAGTTTTGAAGAGATCAAGATGGAGGAGGATGAGTCATTCGATGAGTTTTATGCCAAGCTCAAGGATATAGTGAATTTAGCGTTTAATCTTGGGGAAACCATTCCCGAACCCAAGATTGTTAGAAAGGTGCTTAGATTTCTACTCGAGAGATTTCATGCCAAGATCACTGTGATTGAGGAATTGAATGAAATTGACAAAATTCCTTTGACAAAGTTGGTTGGCAATCTACAGACCTATGAGTTGGGTTTGACAAGGATAGGGAAATTTAATAAGGGAAAGAGCATGGCATTGAAAGCCAAGAGCAGTGACACTGATGAGTCTTCAGACGATGAAGATTCTAAAATGAAATCCTATACCACTCAGCAATTCAAAAAGTTTATGAAGAATGCCAATGCTAAAGGATTTGACAAAGACTACAAGCAGTCCAGCTTGTCTTAGTTCAAAAACCAGGACAAGGGAAAGAAGGATGCTAGGGATGGCGGTCAGTACATTATTCCCTCAGGACCAAAGTGCTTTGGGTGTCAAGGCTTTGGTCACATGAAACAAGAGTGCCTTATGTATCTTAAGACCATTGGGAAGAGCAAGGCACTTGCTACTATGCCGAGCGACACCAAGCCTGAAGATGATTTTGACAATGAGGATGATGGAATCTTAAATTCCTTCACTGCCACTATAAATCCTACTGAGGGGATTGTTAAAGATGTGGCTGAAGAAGAAGACTTGGTAGAGTCTAACTTTGAGAAGATGGATGACCAAGATGACATCCACACAGCCTATGCAAAGTTATACAGGGTCTCGAAAAAGCATGAGAAGTTGTATATGTTGACCACCAAGAAGTTCAGTGATGTGGAGCTTGAAAGGGAAGAAATCTCCACGAAGTTTGATGAAGTCAATCAGGCCATTAGAGTACTGAGATTTGAAAACAATTTCTTGGCCGAGAGAACTAAAAAGCTTGAAGCAAAACTATTTCAAGTCAGAGCTCAGCTAGAGAGGACTTCAAGTGCAAAGCTTGATGAGATGCTCAGTCTTTATAAATCTGCTTCCGATCAAACCGGTTTAAGGTATGATTTCTCTTCTCCTAGTATTGCTTCTACTAGTACTACTATTTTTGTTCTCCTACTAATAATGTTGAATCTGAGAACAATAATGTGAAAAATGTGTTAGCTAGTAAGAATATAGACAAGGGTAAATCTATCTTAGGAGCACCCCCTAAGCTTGATAAGAAAGAGATTAAGAACCCTAGGGCTAAGAAGGGAAACACTCAAAAGTCTAAACAGAAGAAGCAGCATCTTTGTCATCATTGTGGAGCAGCTGGACATACTCGACCTAATTGCTATAAGTGGTTAGCCACTCAACAGAGTAATAGTATGATCTCAATGGGAAATTAGAATCAATTTCCATCATCCTTTACTCCTCTTAGAGATCTACTCAAAGCCCTCATGTTTCTTTTGAACTTGAACGGTTTCAACTCTTCCCCCCTCACCGCCAGATCACGGGTTTGCAAAACGGAAAAGTTTCTCCAAGGTGTGGAAGGAAAAAGGCTCGAAGTGATTATGTCATTTTCTCTCTCTCCCTCTCTTTTTTTGTTTGCATTACTTGTGTGTTTTGCTTTCATATTTTGAGTCAGTCTAGTTTTATGCATTGCTTTGTTTAAAATGTTTTTGTTTGTTTATTTTTTCAGTTTTGCTTTATTTTTTTTTCAAAAAAAAAATAGAAAAATAAAAAAAATACAAAAACAGTGTGTGTTTGTGTACATTGGTACTTGTGTACCTTGGATGGTCATTGAAATAAAGTTTTCTAAATTTTGTATCTTTTGTAACTTAGATGAGCATCTTTATGCACAACTAAGCAAGTGTGCTTTATGGCTCGTGTTTGTGATGAATAATATTAAGTAATCTCTTGTACTTAACACTCGTATCACTCTTTTTGACGGGAAGGACTAGAAAATCTTAAAAGAAAGGCATAAATAACCATCTCACCATTGTTGCCCGCCAATCATGAAATGAAATTTGTATGCTTCAACATAGCAAAAGTGGAATGTTAAATGCTTAACATCATTTGGTATTTCTTTTCTATCTCTTATATGCCCATGCATGGTTTATTTAAAAGAAAAATATACAAAGAAAAATAAGAAGCAAAAAGAATCAAAATGCTTTTTATATGATTGCAAGCTTGTCCTCTAGGAGATGTGGGAATTATAGGATGTACCTCAAAGGTGATAGTCCTCATTAAACAGTTATGATTGTGTGTGAGTTAAAGTAGTTTTCTCATATCTCAAATCTTCATAACATGTAGACACTTATGCAATCTTGCGACGTTTTCACACATAATACGCAATATTTTTTGCTACTTTTAATACATGTGCTGGTACAATGTGATTTGGCCATCACAAGGAATACGCGTGTTAATGTATGATCACTAAATTGTCTTAACTTGTTTTTGAAATATAAAATTGGTTAGACTTGTTGTGTGTGTGTGTGTTTTTGGATCTATGTGCTTGACATTTTTCTTGTTGAGAGATGTTTTTAAGAGCTTAAAATGTTGTTTGAATCTTTGGTTGTATAGCATGCTTGATTGCATTCATATCTGTGTTTTTCTCTTCTTGAAAAACTGTTTTTAAACAATCTTGACAGCTTTTGGACACCTCTCGAAAGCTAGGATATCTATCGAGCCCTTTCAGCTTCTTTTTATCGCATTCTCGATAGCTACTCGATCCATCGAGAAACTTTCTGGATGCTCGATAGATTCTTAATCCATCGAGACCCTTTTGTTGTGGAAACCTCTCGACAAATCCTCGATAGCTTTTTGATAGCTAATTCATGCGTTTTAAATCTCAACACCTCTCGATCTGTCGAGATTTATATTTTTCTATATATACAGTCAGCACGAAAATTCTCTCATTCTCTTCGATCTCTCTCGATAGATTCTCTCTTCTCTCACTCCAAAACTCCTCAAACTCAAACCCTTCACATTCCTCACTTGATCTTCGGCCTAAATCAAGTGTTCTTCATCTGGTATGATTTTCTTTCTCTCTTGTATCATGCATTTCATTCTTTTTTACCTAAGTTTTGGGTTTGTGAAAAGTTTTTGGTGTTTTTCAAAATTGATGAGATTTTTGCAAAATCTTTGGGTTGGGTTTTGCTTAAATGAGTTTTAAAACATGCAAGATGCATGGTAGCACAAACAAATCACCAATTAAACTAAGTATGCAATGGAAATTAAATTGACATGGTGATTTGTTTACGAATGGGGAAAACCTAAACGACAAAAACCCTATCGGGTGATTTTAAGTTCACCACTCCCAAGAATCCACTATTATCAAAACAAGCGGTTACAAGTAAAGGAATCCTAGTACCTTATACCAACCTACAGTTGAACCCTTACCCTAATACCCAATTGGATTTGCTCTGTAGTGACAATCTCTCATTTTCAATGCACGGCTCCCAGTACGTGACTAACTAATAGATGCGCGGATCCCAATACGCAACTTGATCACCAACTTGAGAAGGATGTTGGTTGCAAAGTTCTTCTATTCATCACACGATGAAGATCATAAAGTTTCTTGGTCACAAAACCTTATGGTGTACAAACACAACAGCTTCTTGAAGAGAAAGAAGAACTAGGGCAAACTAGGTTTCCAATTACACTTTTCTTCACACTTGTGAAATTGTGCTCTTGTGCAACTGTGCATAACCTTTTATGGCCCTTAAAATGATCCTTATATATGTTTAGGGTTGTGAGATAAGAAAGCCCTAACATATACCCACGGATTGGATAAAAATCAGAACTAAAAAACTAGGTTTCATAAACCTCAATAGATAGCCATCTATCGAGCTAGCTATCGAGCCACGGGATTCAGCAGCTTTCAAACCTCGATAGATGCTAGTTGTCGAGATAGCTAGTTGTCGAGATAGCTGTCGAGCTTTAAAATCCAGCACTTTCTCACTTGATTCTTAGACAGACTTGCATAGTTTTAACACTTGAACTTGAAACCTTGTTTCTTGAAGCATTAAACACATCCTAGATCTACCCCATTACAACTAAAGTTCGTTTTGTCAAAGGATTAGCCAATTACATAAAATAGTGACATATGTACTTAACATTGAATCACATATGTCCTAACATTGTGATAGAGGGAGTGCTTATACTATAAGGAATGTAGTGAGGTTTTTATAGATTTTCTTTTCTTTCTTTTACATTTACCTCATGTATTTTGGGCTTGTGACCATTTGACATGCATTGTACTTATATTCGGATTTATATTTGTTGATGTATGTTATTCACCTATCCCTACATGTGTTATTACTTTTCTCTCTTTATGCATATGCTTCTTATATATTGTATGCAATATTTTATTTCTATTTCACACTAAGATGCCGTGATAAGTTTTGTTTAAAGTGTTTCAGAAATACAGGTTGTCAAATTCTTCTTGCCATAAACTCTCTTCTTGCAAAGTATTTCAAGAGTTTGTGTTAGGATAGATTTTATTGTATTTAACAAGTGAGTATGAGTTGAGTGATTTATAACTTCTCTCATATGTTCATTTGTTTGTTGTGGTTTTGTCACGGATTGCCAAAGAGGGAGATTGTTAGGACATATGTGGATGATGTTAAGAACATATGTCAATATTTTATGTAATTGGCTAATCCTTTGACAAAACGCATTTTACTTGTAATTGGGTAAATCTAGGATGTGTTTAATGCTTCAAGAAACAAAGTTTCAAGATTAAGTGTTAAAGTCATGCAAGTCTATCCAAGAATCAAGTAAAGAAGTGCTGAATTTTAAAGCTCGACAGCTAGCTTGACAGCTAGTATCTATCGAGGCTTAAAAGGTTGTTTTAGCCCGATGCTCGACTGCTGCTCGATAGATAAGCTATCTGTCGAGATTTATGAAAATTAGTTTTTCATAACTGATTTCAATCCAATCCGTGAATAGATGTTTGGGCTTTCTTTTGTCACAACTTTAAACATATATAAGGATTATTTTAAGGGCCGTCAAAGGGTGTGTAAGTGTGAAGCAAATTTGTGTTCATGAAAATTGTGACCAGAGATAGAATTTGCCCTAGTTCATCTTTCTCTTGAAATAGTTGCTGTGTTTATACACTATAGGGTTTTGTAACTAAGGAGCTTCATGATCTTCATAGTGTGATGAACTAAAGAACTTTGCAGCCAACATCTTTCTTAAGTTGGTAAGTAAGCCGCGTATTGGGATCCTCTCATCGAATTGGTTAGTCACTTACTGGGAGCCGTGCATTAAAAGGAGAGATTTTCACTACAGAATAAATCCAATTAGGTATTGGGGTAAGGGTTCAACTATAGGTTGGTAGAAGGTACTGGGATTCCTTTACTTGTAACTACTTGTTGTGATAATCGTGAATTCTCGGAAGTGGTGACCTTAAAATCACCCGGTGGGGTTTTTTTCGTGTAGGTTTTCCCTATTCGTAAACAAATCATCGTGTCGATTTAATTTTCACTAAATTTAGTTATTTGGTGATTTGTTTGTGCTACGACGTGTATTGCATGCTAATTGAATCAATTAATTAACTTGGCTAATTAATTTGTCAATTATGTTGAAAAATTTAGACCCCGGTTGATAGAATTAACAAGTTTAAATCCAAGTTGTTAATTAGATTTATTATGAATAAAACTTTGTTAAAACAAACAAACATCAATATCATGTCAATAATGAATGCAGCGAAAAAATAAATAAGATAAGATATGATGACCTAGGAAAACTAATGAAACCAACCAGTTTCACAGTAAAAAACCTGGGGGGAAACCTTCTCAAAAAGCAATCCACTATAGTAAAGAGAAGTTTTAGATCTAGTACAAAACCTTTGTCCCTAAACTCTACAATCCTCGTAGATGAACTCACAGCAGAAACCTTCTACCACTTTAGAACCTCTGAACTCTTCAATATGTGAACGCCACCCTTTAATGATGCACGAATCCCAATACGTAACTAACCAATTGCATGGATCTCAGTACGCGACTTCAATCACCAACTAGAAAGAATGATTGTTGGCTGCAAAGTTCTTCACTTCATCAAGAATTAAGATCAAGAAGCACTTGGTTATAAAACCCTAAGGTGCAAAGACACAGTAGTTTCTTTTAGAGAGAATAAGGCATCGGTCACCTTTTGCTTATGTTCTCCTTGTATTCTCTTATGTGATGGCTTCTAAAATAAGCCTTATATAGGTCTAGGGTTGTGAGAAAAGAAACCCTACACAAATACAAAATTCTGACCCAAAAATCAGATCTGAAAATCTGAATTCCCGTAACCTTGATAGATACCTCGATAGATAGTATCTGTCGAGATTTAAATCTCGATAGATAGCAAGTGTCGAGGAGGTGTTGAGAAGCTATCGAGGGGACAGAAGCTTTCTCGATCGATCTACCAGCTGTCGAGAAGGTGTCGAGATTGCGATAAGAAAACACCTTAAGAGCTCGATAGATAGCTAGCTATCGAGAAGGTGTCAAGAAGCTGTCGAGCTATCTGTCCACAGGTGTCGAGCTATCTGTCCAGCTTTAATGAACACCTTTTCTTCACTTGTTTCTTGGTCCAATCTTCATGGCTTTAATACTAGACTTGAACAATATGTTCCTTGAAGCATTAAACACATCTTAAATCTACCCAATTACAAGTAAAGTGCGTTTTGTCAAAGAATTAGCCAACTACATAAAATATGTCCTTAACAATCTCCTTCTTTGGCAATCCGTGACAAAACCACAACAAACAAATGAACATATGAGAGAATTCATAAATCACTCAACTCATACTCACTTATTGAATACAATAAAATCTATCCTAACACAAACTCTTGAAAACCTTTGCAAGAAGAGAGTTTATGGTAAGTAGACTTTGACAACCTGTATTTCTGAAACACTTTAAACAAAACTCATAAAGGCATCTTTGTGTGAAATAGAAATAATAGATTGCATACAAGTAATAAGAATCATGTGTATAAAGAAAGAAAAGAAACAACATATGTAAAGACAGGTGAAGAAAACATACACCATCATATAAAGAAGATAAGTATAATGTATGTAAACAATGGTCACAAGACCCAAGGTCTAAGAAGAAGGAAGTAAACACTCCCCCTAACAAGATGAAACACATCTCCCCCTTACAAAGGAATGTATTTCTCCCCCTAACTTGTAGAATCTTAAAAGAAACCACAAAGTCTCCACAATTTCTCTCCCTTTTTGTCATGATTGACAAAGGGTACAAGAAGCTAGAAAGCTTCACTCGAGAAACATAAAAATGATCAAGGGGGTACAAAGAATCTATAAAAATGCATGAATGTAATGAAACAAGAAGCCATGGATGACAAAATAAAAAAAAAGATGCAAAACATGTGAAAGACAAATCTCTCAACAAGAAAAATGTTAAGCACATAAAACCTAAAACACACACACACACTAAACAAGTCTAACCAATTTTATATTTCAAAAACAAGTCAAGACAGTTTAGTGAGCATACATTAACACAAGTAAACCTAGTGATGGCCAAATCACATTGTACCTACACATGTATCAAGAGTAGCAAAGAATATTGTATGTTGTGTGTGAAAAACATCGCAAGATTGCATAAGTGTATACATGTTATGACGATTTGAGATATGAGAAAATCAATTTAACTTACACACAATCATAACTGTTTGATAGGGACTATCACCTTCGGGGTACATCTTATAACTCCCACATCTCCTAGAATACACGCTTGCAACCATATTTAAAGCATTTTTAATCTTTTTTTTTTTTTTTTCATTTTCTTTGCATATTTTCTTTTTAAGCATATCATGTATGGGCATATAAGAGAGAGAAAAGAAATACCCATTGATATTTGACATTCCAATTTTGCTATGCCGAAGCACACAAATGTCATTGACACTGTACTTTTGCTATGCCGAAGCATACAAGTATCATTCATGATTGGCGGGTAACAGTGGTGAGATGGTTATTTTTGCCTTTCTCTTAGGATTTTTTAGTCCTACCCGTCAAAAAGAGTGATATGAGTGTTAAGTCTAAGAGATAACTTAATCTTATTCATCACAAACAAGAGCCACAAAGCTCACTTGCTTAGTTGTGCATAGAGATGCTCATCTAAGTTACAAGAGATACAAAGTTTAGAAAAATTTGTTTCATTGGCCATCCAAGGTACACAAGTACCAATGTACAAAAAAAAAACACACACACTGTTTTTTTTTTTTTTTTTAAATCAAAATTTTATTTAAAAAAAAAAAAAAAAACACTAAACAACCAAACAAAAATAGACAAACAACATGAAAGCATGAAGAAAGATGCATATGCATGAAGGCATGATAGAAAAATGCAGATGTATGAAAGCATGATTCCAAAAGCAGATACGAAACGCAAAGAGAGTCCTACTTTAGATAGAAAGAATTAAAGTATAGGACAAACAGACAAGACAATTAAGTCTTAGACTCCTTTCTCACTCACACAGCACGAGTCTTTGGCCATGAAGATAAAAAGGCTCGTGTCCTAGTATGTCTACTAAAGGACATAGAAGAATTAGAATTCTCCTAAAATTAAGTTAAAAAGCTCAAGGCTTTTAATAACTCTCCAAACAAAGGTGTAGGTCCTTGAGAGGAAACCTGTGACCGTTTGGACAATTACTTATGAGGGTACAACCTAAAGCAATTAGGACGAATATGTCCAGCAACACCACAATGGTGACAAACATGAGGTCTAATAAAGGATTTAGAATTAGCCAAAACAGTTTTGGATTTCATACCTTTATTACCTTTTTCAGATTGTTTACCTTTGTCTATCCTAGCAATATTAGCCTTCAACTTTTCATTATTCCTTTTAAATTGAGGAATATAAAAATCTTTTTCTTTTGGGTTAGGCTCAACAACAAGTTTGGCACTAGTCAATTTTTCAATTTCAGTTTTAGATTCAACTAGTTGCTCTTCCAAACTTTTAATTTTGTCCACCTGAGATGAAATTTGATTTTTAAAATTCTCATTCAAATTATTGGCTTCATCCAATTTTGCAATCAAATCATCTTTTTCAAGCTTGATCTTTTTAAATTTAGCTTTCAATTTTGTAGAACATTCAAGAGATTTCATACAAAAATTATAAAACTTGCAATAGGCATCTTGAATATCATCACCATCATTCAACACAAGATCATGCAAATCAAAACAATCAAGAGATTGCATGACAACGGGGGTCAAGGATCACACTCAGGAAATTAATCCAATCAGAGTGAACCTGCTCTGATACCACTTATTGGAAAATTTAAACCCCGGTTGATAGAATTAACAAGTTTTAAATCCAAGTTGTTAATTAAATTTATTATGAATAAAACTTGTTAAAACAAACAAACATCAATATCATGTCAATAATGAATGTAGGGGAAAAGTAAATAAGACAAGATATGATGACTTAGGAAAACCAATGAAACCAACCAGTTTCATGGTAAAAAACCTGAGGGGAAACCTTCTCGAAAAGCAATCCACTATAGTAAAGAGAAGTTTCAGATCTAGTACAAAACTTTTGTCCCTAAACCCTACAATCCCCATAGATGAACTCACAGCAGAAACCTTCTACCGCTTCAGAATCTCTGAACTCTTCAATATATGAACGCCACTCTTTGATGATGCACGAATCCCAATATGTGACTAACCAATTGCGTGGATCCCAGTACGCGATTTTAATCACCAACAAGAAAGAATGATTGTTGGTTGCAAAGTTCTTCACTTCATCAAGAATGAAGATCAAGAAGCACTTGGTTACAAAACCCTAAGGTGCAAAGACGCAGTAGCTTTTCTCAAAGAGAATAAGGCATCAGTCACCTTTTGCTTATGTTCTCCTTGCATTCTCTTATGTGACGGCCTCTAAAATAAGCCTTATATAGGTCTAGGGTTGTGAGAAAAGAAACCCTACACAAATACAAAATCCTGACCCAAAAATCAGATCTAAAAATCTGAATTCCCGTAACCTCGATAGATACCTCGATAGATAGTATTTGTTGAGATTTAAATCTCGATAGATAGTAGATGTCAAGGAGGTGTCGAGAAACTGTCGAGGGGACAGGAGCTTTCTTGATCGATCCATCAACAGTCAAGAAGGTGTCGAGATTACGATAAGAAAACACCTTAAGAGTTCGATAGATAGCCAGCTGTCGAGAAGGTGTCGAGAAGTTGTCGAGCTATCTGTCCACAAGTGTAGAGCTATCTGTCCAGCTTTAATGAACACCTTTTCTTCACTTGTTTCTTAGTCCAATCTTCATGGCTTTAATACTAGACTTGAACAACATGTTCCTTGAAGTATTAAACACATCCTAGATCTACCCAATTACAAGTAAAGTGCGTTTTGTCAAAGGATTAGCCAACTACATAAAATATGTCCATAACAAATTCGTCACAAGGGGTTAATACATTCTTGGCCTATCATCTTCCTTGACTGATAGCTAGGAGTGTGGGGCAAGCATGAGCTCAAGAGGGTCCATTGGAATCTGTGGGTTATCCCTACCCACCTAATGGCACCACACCCTCTTTGCCAGGTATAGTGCCCTCAAGCCTGCTCCTTCAAAGGATTGGGTGATCTTTGAAGCAATAAGAGTAGCAGGCTCTAAGTCTCGAGAAGCAGGAAAGGGCTGGTTGGCCCATGGAGTCCAATTAACCTATAACGACACAAGGTTAGAAGAAGGGTATCCTAAGGGAAATGCATGAAGAAGTATAAACAACTAGAACTCTTAAACTAATCTCATCCGAAGTCAACCCAGCAAGGTGGGCCCTTACTTGAGGGAACTCCTTTAGAATTAGATTGGTGTCCAAGGTTATGAGGCCATACCTAATCACCCACCACTACAAAAAGAAGCACAAGCTACAGGTTAGATATAAGAAGACAGTTTCAAGACGACAGTTTGCTAGATGCAAGATGACAGTTTGAAAGATGCAAGACAATACAGTTTGCAAGACTACAAGCTACAAAAGAAAATGCAAGGAATGGGAAGAGAACTAACCTCAAGGAGCTTTCAAGGCCCCACAAGCTGCTGCGAGATGCCCTGGCTGAGAGTATCGAGGGTGGAGTAAAGATAGGCAAGACACGTCTGCCCCGAGTTGGCCCTCTGCGCTTCTCCAAAGTCCTGAAAGAGAGTCAACCACCTCAAAGACACTGTTTGCTTGCCATTGGTAAAAAGGTAAGCCCCTAACAAATGAAGAAGGAAATCCATAACCATACAAAAACGCTCCTCCGTAGTCCTTTGTGGGAGAAGCATGTAATCCAACATCAAGTCGAAATAGCGGATGGTCTCAGTGGAGTACTTCCTCCCCAACATATCAAGACCCAGCTGGATTCCCGACATGCCATCCAAACTGATAATGGCCCCTTCAAAGCTAAGGCCGGTCATGCGATAGAAGTCATAGGGATTCACCTTCATCTCCCACTTAGCAATATGAAAGGTGTGGGTAGTATCCCACCACCTTTTAATGAGGCACTGCACCAAGGTAACACTTGCAGACTTCTTTGGAAAAGCCCAATGATAGGCTTAAAGCCCGCCTCCTAGATATAGACCCTAGTTTCGGGGATGAGAAGTTAGTACCACTTCACTACCTTGTTAGTGCTTCCCCTACCAGCATACAGAGATGATGACTAAAAAAAGAAGAAGATGACAATAGATTCTTGATTCAAGCAGAATCAGTGAAAAATGATGTTTTCGATGCAAGAATAAAGATAAAAAGAAGGATACAGTGATACTTAGGTGCAAAATTGACAAAAGGTTGTGTTAGGATTGCATATAGAAGTGAAACAAATGAAAAGGAAGTGAAAATGGGTAGAGTAGGGCTTCTTCTAGGCGTCGCACGTACGCGGGTCAAAGCCCACGTACGTAAATAGGACCTTGTATACGTAGGCCCATTCCCACGTACGCAGGACCTCAAGAACCTACCTGCATACGCAAAAGCAGTGCTATGTATGCATGAATCCAAGCTGCGTACGCAAGCTCGGGTCCACGCACGTAGAAGCATAGACATAAGCAGTTCTTCAACATTTTCAAGCATACATCATCCAAAATCAATCCTAAACATGTTCCTGCCCCTCCTAAGATGTCAGGTTTTCATCTAAACCCATCTCACAACAAAACCCAAGCATTTACAAGGTCAAAAACACATTATAACGAAAGATCAGAGAGAAGCTTGAAAATGAGAAAAAGTTTAAAAAACTTACAGATTAGGCCATGGGGATGTGATTCTCTGGCCAGTATATTAATGGTGGAGACCTCATCAACCTCATTACCCTACTCTAGTGGGTGAGATGGAATGCATCAGAAGAGAGGACGTAGGAGGACTTCTTGGCTTTGGGTGCCATTGGAGGAGATGAAGGGAGTTTAGAGAGAAAATGAGAGAAAGAGAGAGTTTGAGAGAATGAGGAGAAGGAGGTTTTTGTAGAGAGAGAGAAAAAAAAAGGAAGAGTTATGGAGAATATGAAGAGATTAGAGAGAAGAAGAGAATGAAGAAGAAAAAAAAAAATGGTTGGTAACTGTTGGAGAAAAAAAAATGAAAAGGCGGGAACACACCTAATGGCTAAACTACGTGTAGTTTAGGCCTCACCACTAAACTACATATAGTTTAGTCATAAACAGTAAGAAAAAAAAAAATTCTTCTTTCAAAAAAGGGAGGAACATCTCAAGATTGCCCCAATTAGGTACAAAATCATCAAAGGACTCCCAAGTGAGCGATAAAGGAAGTAGAAGACTTTTCCCCCATTGAAGCATGTACATCCCAAAACCATTTCCAGTAGATCACACATAATCAAGAACACTATCCCCAGTAAGGAAGCAGAAGATTCTTCTAATGGATCAAGCATATCAAGAATACTATCCCCATGGAAGAAGCAGAAGATTCTTCCCCAATGGATCAAGCACATCAAGAACACTATCCCCATGGAGGAAGTAGAAGATTCTTCCCCAATGGATCAAAATACATCAAGCATCATCCCCAGTAAGGAAGTTGTTGGAAATTTAGACCCCTTAAACACACAGATTGCGTAGCCTAGATTAATTAGCCAAGTTGTTACTTAGTCAAATTATGCAATTTTAGGTTAAAGCAATTAAATAATCATATCAAGATATAACGCAGCGGAAAATAAATAAACACAAGATATGATCACCCAGGAAACCACTCGGTAAAAACCTGGGGAGGATTTGACCCACCGATCCTCAAGGCATAACAGAATTCACTATGAAAGAATTGAAGTTCTTACAGAAGGACTACAAGCTCCCCGCTCGACTTCCTAATGCTACCCACCAGTAAAACTTCCTGACACGACCACGCGCAGGCTCCGAATCCACGGACTACTTCTTTCTTGAATTCTTCAATCAGCTACAAGCTCCCCGCTTGCTTTTCTTTTAATCTTCAATGGCAGCAACCTTGTTGATCATCAAGATGTAGAAAATATCTCTACCTTGAAAACCCTAAGTTTATGTGAAGGAAAGCTCCTCTAAGATCTCACAAGAGATTCACATAAACAGCAAATATGAGCAACAAAGACTTAGAGAGGTTTGGGTACAAAACCCTAAAAATAAAAGGAGGCACAAGAGGCACTCTAATCTCTCTCTCTAAAGTCCCAAAAACGTTCTAGGGTTTTCCTTATATATAGAAGTGTTTTACTTGAACCCCAAGACGTTTAAATAGAGTTTGGGCTGAACTGGAACTCTGCAGAAAAATAAATCTGTACGTGGTTCGATCGATCGAGTCTAATTTTCGATCGATCGAGCCTTACAGATTTAGTCCAATAAATCTGCACTCACTCGATTCCAGTTTTACAAATAAACATACTTTGAGCAAGCCTAAACAAGACTAAACAACCTGTTTTGATCATGGTTTGCCAACAATACAAATTAGAGTTCTAAATACATAAATTCCTAAATCTTTAGAACCTAACAATCTCCCCCTTTGGCAATCCGTGACAAAACACAAACTAAAAGCTCAAAGTTTACAAAGTAAAAGCCCATTACAAAAATAATGCTCATAACAACAAATCCAATCTTAACTACTATCCATCAGTTGCAAGTGTAGACAGCAGCTCAATTGAATCAACCTGTATATTTCCTGAAACACTCAACAAACGCATAAACGCATGTGTGGAAAAAATACAAGTAAACCAAAATTAAATTCTTGACTTCACAAAACACAAAACAAAGACATATATCATGAAGAACTCATAAATATAAATCAATGAGCAGTGAACAAGAAACAGAAATAAAAACATAAGTAAACTAACTCTCCCCCTAAGTTAGATACAACAAAAAGTTTTTATTTTCTTCCCTTTTAAAAATAATTTCAACTCCCCCTAAACAGGACAAACATGATTCCCATAAATCAATAATTTCTCCCCCTTTTTGTCACGTATTGACAAAGACAACTCGTACAAAGAGTAAACAGTCAACATACGCAATAAAGGATAAGAGAAAATAGAGAATCAAGGGGAACACAAAACAATTCAACTCTATAGAAAATAGAGACAGCTCCCCCTATGAATAACACAGGTAAAAAAAACTTTTCTCCCCCTATAAAAATAGGAAAAACAAAACAAGTTGTGGGAAAAACAGTTTTGGGGAAAAATAAAGGAGGGGGGGGAAAATCAGCAGCAGCAGCAGCATCACCAACAGGATCAGGTACATCCTCACCAGCAGGACCAAAGTGAAAAACTCACAAACCAATAGTTAAAAACTAAGGTGAGGATACACATGAAGAAAAATATTCTCTCTTTCAATAGAATGCAAACATGGCACTATGTGACCCATAAACAGTTGCATGAGTAGAGAAAATATTTGCACATTGATTATCTATCATATCTCTTAAGAAAAATATTTTCTACAATTCATACATAAAAATAGCATATACTAGAAAGTACGTAAGTCAAAAATTAATCAATCAATTTTTAGATCAAGTTGAGTACCCAATTTAGCAAAGTGTATGCATGCTATGTATGAAAACAATGAGAGATATGACTGCAAAACTGCAAAATGGATACAGAAATCAATGCAATGCATGTGAATCCTAAACACAAACCAAGGGAGACTGCAAGTTAGCACAAAAATCAATAGAATAAAATTCTATATGATGCATGAAACAATTACAATGCCATGATGCATGTACTAATGCAGTGAGCGATTAAGTTCAATTGAGATTAAATTGACAAAATTGGTTTGAGCATAGAGTTTCTAACAAAAACCCAAAAATTTGAAAATCACTTGTTGAATTTTTAAACAAATTGATGAATTGAGCATCACATAACACAACTCACAGAGTATAATGCTTAATTTCATCAATACAACAAGCCAATTTCATCAAATTCAACTCAATTTCACAAAAGCCCCAATTCGGATCAAGAACAAACCCTTTTTAAAAACCTGATTCGCGACTTTCGATTGATCGAAAAATACATTCGATCGATCGAATGAAACAGTCATTTTTAAACAAATTAAAGCACTTTTTCGATTGATCGAAAAACACACTGGATCGATCGAATTGGGCAGAGACTCACTAAATTTTGAGAAAAATCACAGTTTTGAAAGACACAAACCTAATTTTGAAAAACAACTCCTCAAAGCATTAACCAAAGAAAGCAAAATGCATGAGTATGAGATGGAATGCTTTTTCAAAAACCCAAAATTTTGAACCCAATTTTCTCAAAACAAATTTCAATCATTCTCCCATTGAAATTTTATTAAGCAACCAATATGTTCTGCACAAATCTTAAGATATTTTCAAAATTTTCAAACTTGAAACACATTTTGCATTAAGATCAAGGAACTTTTAATCTTTGATGGCCACAACAAAATCACACACAATATAATGTACCAAGTTTAACAAAGAGTAACTTGTGTAGTGTGTGCAACTAGCAAAAGCTTGAGATGCATGTGAGGTGATATGTGAATAGCAATCAATCACAAAGTCTACAAAATTCATCACATAGAATTTAAAAGAGACTATCACCTAAAGAGTTACATCATATAACTCCCACATCTCCTAGAACAAAAGCTTGCAATCATGTAAGTTTCTTGCATTTTTGCCTCTTATTTGTATGAGATGGCATTCAGCCTAATAGTACACACCGGTTTGAATTAAGTGAATTGGCATCAAGCCTAATAGTACACACCAGTTTTAATTTAATTTGAGGCTACACCTTATGTTCTTTTTGTGCATGTGCTACACTTTCTCGAGCACAGAATCTTATGATATGCACTAAGGTGTTCATGATTGGCTAGTGAACAGTGGTGAGATGGTTATTTATGCCTTTCTCAAAAGGATCAAGTCCGACAGTCAAATAACATGTGACTTCAAGATTAAGACAAAGTGATAAACACCATAAACATCTTTCCCACACAACATGCACTACAAAGCTTAAACTAGTAAAGTGCAATAAAGTAAGCTCATCCAAGCTAAACAAGGTACATAAGACATGTTATGTGTAAATAAATTGACCAACCTTGTTTTTCAAAAATCAAGAACATTATGTTCAACATAAATTTTGCTTCCTTCTTTTCCTTTTTTTTTTTTTTTTTTTTTATTTTTTTAAAGGAAAACAAATAAATCCTAGAATGAAATGCATGAATGTAATGCAATGCAAGTCCTAGAACAAAGAAAACACAAAAAAAAAAAAGAACAATGGTCACAAAAGAATAGAGCAATGAAGCACAAGGACCATGTCAGAAAGACTCAAGTATTTCGAGTCTTTTGCATCCAAAACTTTTTAGATGCACCATGAGCATTGGAGTTCTTATTCACATTTGAGTGATTCCCAACTCCATGATTGGAATAAAGGTTTAACACCTTTACCAATTCACCAATTAATGCCATAGGATCTTGTGCTTGAGGCACAGGCACTTTTGGTTTATTTGCTCTCTTATCAGCTTGAAGCTTGTAACAGTTAGGACGAATATGTCCAGACTTACCACAATAATGACAAACCCACGCAGGTTTACCATGCATCTTGTCCTTAGATTTGGTAGGCTCCTTAGGTTTAGATTCTCTTAAGTCTACCCTAGTCTTCTTAGGTGGTGAAACTTCTACAGGTTTAACTACCTCACTCACAGGTGGTTTGACAGTATCACTCACAACCTCACTCACAGAAGGTCCAGAAGAAGAAGAAGGAACAAAAGTAGTGGAATGTGGTCCAGTATCAAAGATGCTTTCAACATATCCTAACCCAGTTTTATCAGAAGGATACTTTTGAACATTCAGCATGTGATCAAGTTTAGAACTAGCAGATCTAGCAACAGATAAATCATGTTCCAAAGTTCTAACTTTATCAAGCAAAAGCATATTCTCAGATTTAACATTATTCAAAAGTTCATTTGCATCAAACAGTTTAACAAGCAAATTTCTCTTTTCAAGCTCAAGAGAATCAATTTTCTTTAGGCCAAGATCAACTTTCATAGCATCCTTTGCAGCAATTTTGCAAAGTTTGTTATAGGCCTCTTGAAGATCTGCATCTTCAGAGAGTTCCCCATCAGAAGGGTTCTCTTCAGCAGATATGCCTTCATTGACTATAGCAGTAGCCGTGAAAGCAATGAAGTTTCCATCCTCGTCACCACCGGACTCATCATCAGAAACCTCATTATCACTAAGGGTTACAGCCATAGCTTTACCCTTAGTCCTTAAGAATGTAGGACATTCAGACTTCACATGACCATACCCTTGACAGCCAAAACACTGAGGACCCAAAGAGTTATTAGAAGATTGACCAGAATTTTCTCTAGGTTTTTCAAAATTGTTAACCTTAGTGGGATCATTCTTCCTAAAATTTCTAGGTTCAGCAGTGTAAGTACCTCTTGCCTTTCTATTTGTATTCCTAAGAAAGTTCTTAAAGTTTTTGGCAAGATAGGCAATCTCTGTAGCAGAGAGCTCATCATCAAATCCACCACCATCAACATCATCAACTGACTTAAGAGCCATTGATTTGGATTTGTTCACTTTAGGTAGGTCAGACTCATAGGATTGAAGAGATCCTACAAGCTCATCAACAGGGATGGAGTCCACATCCTTGCTTTCAGTTATGGCAGTCACTTTGGGTCTAAAGTCTTCAGTTAAAGATCTAAGAATCTTCCTAACAATCTTAGGTTGATCATAGATTTCACCCAAATTAAAAGCAGAATTAACAATATCATTCAGTTTGGCATAAAATTCATCAAAGGATTCATCATCAGACATCCTAATGTTTTCAAACCTAGAAGTTAATTGCTGCAGTTTGTTTATCTTAACTGCCTTTGTGCCTTCATGCACAGTTTGGAGGATTTTCCAAGCAGTATGAGCAACCTCAACATTAGAGATTCTCTTAAATTCCTCCATAGAAACAGCATTAAAGATAGCATTCATAGCTTTGCTATTGAAGCTTGCTGCTTCTTTTTCAGAAGTTTGCCACTCACTCACAGGAGTAGCGGGCTTCTCCCATCCGTATTCAACGGAATTCCAAACCCTTTCATCAATGGATTTCAGGAATGCTTTCATCCTTACTTTCCAATAGGCATAGTTGTTCCCATCAAAATGAGGAGGAACAAACAGAGAGTGTCCATGCTCCATGACAACAGGGGTCAAGGATCAGCTCAGAGATTAAAAATCTCAAACAAAAAGAGCTACCAGCTCTGATACCACTTGAACGGTTTTAGACCCCTTAAACACACAGATTGCGTAGCCTAGATTAATTAGCCAAGTTGTTACTTAGTCAAATTAAGCAATTCTAGGTTAAAACAATCCAAACAATCATATCAAGATATAATGCAGCGGAAAATAAATAACACAAGATATGATCACCCAGGAAACCACACGGTAAAAACCTGGGGAGGATTTGACCCACCGATCCTCAAGGCTAACCTGAATTCACTATGAAAGAATTGAAGTTCGTACAAAAGGACTACAAGCTCCCCGCTCGACTTCCTAATGCTACCCACCAGTAGAACTTCCTGACACGACCACGCGCAGGCTCCGAATCCACGGACTACTTCTTTCTTGAATTCCTCAATCAGCTACAAGCTCCCCGCTTGCTTTTCTTTTAATCTTCAATGGCAGCAACCTTGTTGATCATCAAGATGTAGAAAATATCTCTACCTTGAAAACCCTAAGTTTATGTGAAGGAAAGCTCCTCTAAGATCTCACAAGAGATTCACATAAACAGCAAATATGAGCAACAAAGACTTAGAGAGGTTTGGGTACAAAACCCTAAAAATAAAAGGAGGCACAAGAGGCACTCTAATCTCCCTCACAGAAGTCCCAAAAACGTTCTAGGGTTTTCCTTATATATAGAAGTGTTTTAATTGAACCCCAAGACGTTTAAATAGAGTTTGGGCTGAACTGGAACTCTGCAGAAAAATAAATCTGTACATGGTTCGATCGATCGAGTCTACTTTTCGATCGATCGAGCCTTACAGATTTAGTCCAACAAATCTGCACTCACTCGATTCCAGTTTTACAAATAAACATACTTTGAGCAAGCCTAAACAAGACTAAACAACCTGTTTTGATCATGGTTTGCCAACACTACACATTAGAGTTCTAAATACATAAATTCCTAAATCTTTAGAACCTAACAGAAGTAAAAGATTCTTCCGTAATGAATATCATCCCTATGGAGGAGGCAAAAGATTCTTCCCCAATGAACCCAAGCACATTTGAACAATCTCTAGTGAGGAAGCAAAAGATTCTTCCCTAAAGTATCCCTGGTAAATCAAGTACACCTAAAGTATCCCCTGTGAGGAAGCAAAAGATTCTTCCCTAGTGGATCACACATCTACGCTACTCCTTAGCGAGTCCATTCAAACTACTCCTCAACGAGTTTCTCATCCCCAAGCAAGTCATGAGAATTAGAAGATTCCTCCCCATACACATCTACTCCTCAGCTAGTTTTCACCATTCATAATGGATCCAACAATCAAGACTACTCGTGCACATATCCCCCGGGAATTGAACATGCAGGCACGGTAGAAAAAGGTAGAGGTAGAGATAGAGAAAGAGACCAAGGTCAACCCGAGGCAAAAGCCTTACTAGAAAAAGGTAGAGAAAGAAGTGAAGAAGGTAAAAGGAACAAGTCAGCCGGAGAAGTTTAAGGCAAAGCCCTATTGTGAGTCACTTGCCATTTGCTTGCAAGTGGAAAACAGGTTTTGGGATAGTGAACCTGTCGTTGCTCATTTCCCTAGCAATAAAGGTTGGACTTCGGACATACGAATCCCACACAACTCTCCGGAGTTGCACCCCGCCCCATGTATGCGTGATGTTTGTTGTGTGCGTGGGTTGGGCCCAAGCCATATGTCGAAACAAAATGTTTTGTCTCTTATTCTTTTGATTTCGTTAGTGAAGTTCACGAATCAAAAGAGCGGCATCTGTAGACACCGCATTTTTTACCCCTTACAACTCGAGCCCCCGTTTCCCAAATGATACTTAAACTCTAAGGCCCAAGGCCCGTTTAGAGCCCAATTAGATATCAAATTGACTTAAGGAGTGTTAAAATGGAAAATATAACCTTTTAAATGAGAAAAAACCTATTTTTGGAAATAAAAGACCAAAGTAGCCTTCGGCCCACGTACGTGGGCAGCGATCTACGTATGTGTGCCAAAGCATGCGTGTGCAAGCATATTCCTACGTACGCAGCTAAGTTTTTAGAAGCATGGAAAATGCAAATTTTTAGCAATAATGGCTGAGGTTTAGAATGAATCCCACATCGTTTAGGAGCCGTTCCAAACTCCATTTTTTTCACTATAAAAAGCTTTACATGATACATTATCAAAACACACAGAAATCCCACATAAAATTCACTAGAAAATGTGACTCAATAGGGATTTTTTCAAAAGACACCTTCAAGTCAATTTTATTTGATTGAGACCTTTTTTGGCCCCAATCCTTTGAGTTTAAGATTACTAATCACGTGTTTATTGACTGTGATAGATTTGACTGAAGGGAATGGTCAAAATCAAAGCTTGGGAACTCCTTTTGAGGTATCAAGCTTCAATCTTTTATTTTTTGTGTTTTGTTTTAATCTTGTTTCTTTGCTTAGTTTAGGTTTATGCATGTTTTCTTAGGTTAGTTTTATAGTTCTTTTATGTTCTAAGCATGTTTGGTTGCTAGAATTAGGGTTTTTGTTTGTGCTCTGTTTTCTGTTTCACCTTTCCAGGTTAGGGTTGTTGAAGAAGTCCACGCATGCATACCATGAGCATGCGTATGTAGGCCTTTAGCTGCGTGCGTAGGAGCTTGCCCAGAAACCCTAATTCAGATTTCTTATGTTGGTTGGTTTGTTTGTTTCACATGTTTTGTCTCTTTTTAAATCCTTTTCTTATGTTCATACATATCTGAGTCTTTGTCTTATATGCTTGTTTGTCTTCAACATGCTTAGATTAGGGTGGGTTTTATGTTTGTTTTCTGCTTTGATGACATGAACATGCATTCACATGCCCATTCATAATGCCATAGGTGCTGAAATGCAGCAAGGAAAATAAAGGTAAGTCATATTTTGACATAAACATGCATCTTTTGTGATGAACATGTTCGTGTGGTGTTGAACCTAAAGGTTTCCATGATTTCATAATGATATGCTTGTTGCCAGCTTGCGTGGCTTCTTTGTTTGATATATGATAGGATTCCACATGTTAGGGTTCTTAGTGTGTTTAGGTTTGGCTCTCTTTTGCTTTAGTTAGATAAGTGTTGTTTTGGGATAAAGATACCATGATTGCATGTTAGATGCATGTTAATGTGTGTGAGAGTTTAGAATGCAAATGTTGAATTAGTTTTTAATAGGGTTAAGACATAAGACACAACAATGAGAGGCCAACCTTAGGGTTGGGCGATCTTGGGTGCCTAACACCTTCCCAAGAGTGTACCTAAACTCCGAACCCATACTCTGGTAGTAAGATCAAAAGTCCTTCCTCAAAAAGGACGCTATATATATGGTTCCTAGACCATTGCAAAAACTAGGTGGCGACTCCAAAGACCCCCTTGTGTCCACAAAGGGTAAGGTTCTGTATGACATAACCAAAGCTATACACACATGAAAACCACTGAAATAGGGGGACTAGTCTGATGAGCTGAAGGATTTGTTCAAAGAGGGGGGCGAGGAGAAGAATGACAAGCCTTAAAGAAGAAAGGAGATGGAATTCGTCATGCCTATTGTGGGGCAACTTAATAATTGGACTTGGGTTGGGTTTTCAGAAAACGTGTAATGCAAGTCCCAATGTAGTTTTCAACATCTTTAATAAGATGAATTCTGATTGGGCTTATTTTGATGTGTCCTATAATATTGAAATTCTGCACTTAAATGATTCAAATGAATTTGGAAAAGAAATTGGCTCAATCCTATGGAACTAACTTTTGAAACTCTTAATTTGGGCACTGATGAGAATCCATATTTAATTAAAATTGGCTTAATCCTAAATGAAAAAGAAAGAAAAGATATCAAAGAGTCGCTCATCGAATTTCAAGAAGTGTTTGCATGGTCCTATGAAGATATGCCTGGCATTGATCCCGAGATAGCCCAACACCACATTGACACTCATACTCACATGGTACCCATCGTAGAAATTGAGGCGTATGAGAACCAAATGGCTTCTAAAGATCAAAAAGGAGGTCACCAAGCAATTAAAGGTAGGGTTCATCAAACTGTACACCAAGCCGTGTGGATAGCCAATGTTGTGCCCGTACCCAAGAACGATGGGAAGGTAAGAATGTGTGTGGATTTTAGGGATTTGAACAAAGCTTGCCCTAAAGATGACTTCCCTCTTCCTCACATAGATGTCTTAATGGATAATATAGCTGGAAGTGCCTAGGGATATGACCAAGACTACCTTTACCACAGAATGGGGATCTATTGTTACACCGTGATGCCATTTGGACTTAAGAATGCGGGCGTGACTTATCAAAGAATGGTCATAGCTTTGCTACATAATATGATGCACAATGAGATTGAGATGTATGTTGATGATATAATTGTGAAATCTAAGGAAAGAGAGGGTCACATCGTTAACTTGAGGAAATTCTCCGAAATGATTAAGGAGTATAGGTTGAGATTGAACCTATAGAAATGCACCATTGGAGTATCTACAAGAAAGTTGTTAGACTTTTTGGTAAGTGATAGAGGGATAGAAGTTGATCCATCAATGATCAAAGCCATATTAGAAATGCCTTCACCCAAAAGTGTGAAGGAGATAAGGGGATTTTTGGGCCGATTACAATACATTAGCTGATTCATTGCCAAACTCACTTCCACTTGTGAGCCCATCTTCAAGCTTCTAAGGAAGAATGAACCTCATGAATAGAATGATGAATGTCAGAAAGCTTTCATGCTCATTAAGGAGTATCCCCTCCATCCACCTATCTAAATACCCCTGATGCATGGAAAACCATTACTCTATCTCTATATCATAGAAGATGTGGTGGGAAGTATGCTTGCACAAGAAGATGATGATAAGAATGAGAGGGCCATATACTATTTGAGCAAGAGATTCCATGATTATGAGACTATATACACACCTATAGAAAAATCGTGCTTTGCTCTTGTAAAGGTTGTACAAAAGTTGAGACACATCATCCTACCTTTCCATATATGGGTAGTAGCCTGGATGGATCCATTGAAGTACTTGTTTGAGAAGCCCACTTTAAGTGGAAGACTGTCAAGATGGTTGATCCTATTAGTGGAATTCGATTTGAAGTATATGGTGAGGAAAACCATCAAAGGGAGTATTGTATTAGATTTTTGTGCCGAGAACCCCATAGATGGAGAGGATGGTAGAGAAGATTTTCAGGACGAGGATATTTTGGATATTGAGCTAGGGACATGGAAGACATATTTTGATGGAGCCATAAACAATATGGAAATGAGATAGGAGTACTCTTGATATCGAAGGATCTCACATACCCTTAGCAGTTAAGTTAAACTTCGAGGCAACCAATAACATGGCAAAATATGAGGCTTGCATTGTCGGAATGGAAGCTCTCCAAGAATTGGGGGTGAAAGCGGCCGAGATCTTTGGAGATTCAACTTTGGTAATAGCTCAAGCACAAAGGTTGTGGAAAGTGAAGGAAGAGCACTTAAAACCTTATCAGCAGTATTTAGGGGATTTGACCAAAACCTTTGACAAGATTGAATACACGATCGTCCCTAAAGCTCAGAATCAGTTTGTAGATGCCTTGGCTACCTTAGCTTCCATGTTTGAAATACCCGAAGGAGTGTGAACAAGACCTTTAAAGATTGAACAAATTTATGGGATGGTACACAAAGAGAAGGCCGAAGCTTCAGTCTTGGTTATAGAAGAAGAAGGGGTCCCTTGGTATTATGACATCAAGAAATTCTTGGAATTTGGGGTATATCTGGATGGTACCGATAAGAGAGAGCGTCGTTCGATGAGGATGATGGCAATGCAATACATCTTATGTGGAGGTCAGCTCTATAAGAGGTCCTATGATGGTATTCATCTTCGTTGTCTAAAGAAAGAAGAAGCTAAGAAAGTTATGGAAGAAATTCATCAAAGGATTTGTGGTCCTTATATGAATGAGAGAATGTTAGCCAAGAAGATCTTAAGGATAGGGTACTACTGGAACACGATGGAGACCAATTGTGTAGACTTTGTAAAGAATTGCCACGATTGCTAGACACATGCAAATTTGAATCATGTGCCACCTAGTGAGCTATACATCATGACCTCTCCATGGCCTTTCTTAGTCTAGGGCATAGATGTAATTGGAAGGATAGCCCCTAAGGCCTCGAATGGACACAAATACATCTTAGTGGCGATTGACTACTTCACCAAGTTGGTGGAAGCGGCCTCCTACTCCATGTTAAAGGCCAAGCATATGGCTCAATTCATAAAGAATAACATCATTTGTCGGTACAAGGTACCCCAAGAAATTATCTTCAACAATGGTTCCAACTATGAGGGAGAGGTTAGAACAATCATGGAACTGTACAACATTAAGCATCACAAGTCTTCATATCGACCATAGACCAATGGGGTAGTAGAAGTAGCCAATAAGAACATCAAGAACATCCTAGCCAAGATGATAGTGACATACAAGGATTGGGCCGAGAAGCTCCCATTTGTCTTGTGGGGTTACAGAACTTCTATCTGTGTATCGACTGAGGCAACCCCTTACTCTTTGGTCTATGGTAATGAAGCAGTACTTCCCATTGAGGTGGAGATATAATCTTTGAAGGTACTAGCAGAAACCAAAGTCCAAGAGGAAGATTGGGTGAAACAAAGATATGAGCAATTGGCTTTGATAGATGAGAAGAGTGCTAGGACACAATACCATGTACAAGGATACCAAAAGAGGATTGCTAGATCATTTAACAAAAATGTGAGACCTAGAAACCTTAAAGAAGGGCACTTGGTTTTAAAAGTTCTTAGAGATAAAACTTTTGATCCGAGAGGAAAGATGAAGCTTGATAATGCCTTAAAATGTATACTTGTTATATATTTATGTGAGCATTATCTACTTATTACTATGCTTAATTTTATAATTAAGTCATGATTTGCATTAGTCCCTATTATTTATCTTTACATAATTTCTTGAATAAGATGTCATTCATTGCGTGTAATTTTCTACTTTTAGGAAATCAAGTGAAAAAGATGTGTTAGGACATATGTGAATCATGTTAGGAACATATGTCAATATTTTATGTAATTGGCTAATCTTTTGACAAAACGCACTTTATTTGTAATTGGGTAGATCTAGAATGTGTTTAATGCTTCAAGGAACAAGGTTTCAAGTTTAAGTGTTAAAGCCATGAAAGTCTGTCCAAGAAACAAGTGAAGAAGTGATATTCATTAAAGCTTGACAGCTAGTATCTATCGAGGTTTAAAGAGCTGTTTCAGCTCGAGGCTCGACAGCTGTTCGATAGATAGGGTATCTGTCGAGATTTATGAAAATCAGATTTTCAGTTATGATTTCATTCCAATCCGTGAATATGTGTTTAGGCTTTCTTGTCTTACAACCCTAAACATATATAAGGATTATTTTAAGGGCCGTCAAAGGTGACACAAGTTGAAAGAGTGTAGAGCAAAGTTTTGTTCATGCAAATTGTGACCGGAGACACAATTTGCCCTAGCTCATCTTTCTCTTGAAGAAGCTGCTGTGTTTGTACACTGTAGAGTTTTATGATTAAGGAGCTTTTTAATCTTCATTATGTGATGAACTAAAGAACTTTGCAACCAACATCTTTCTCAAGTTGGTGATTAAGTCACGTACTAGGATCCGCACATCTATTAGTTAGTCACGTACTGGGAGCTGTGCATCAAAAGGAGAGATTGTCACTATAGAATAAGTTCAATTGGGTATTGGGGTAAGAGTTCAACTGTAGGTTGGTATAAAGTACTGTGATTTCTTTACTTGTAACCGCTTGTTGTGATAATAGTGGATTCTCGGGAGTGATGACTTTAAAATCATCCGATGGGGGGTTTTTGCCATGTAGGTTTTACCCATTCGCAAAAAAATCACTGTGTCAGTTTAATTTCCACTGCATTTAGTTTAACTAGTGATTTGTTTATGCTACCACGCATATTGCATGTAATTGAACTTAATTAATTAACTTGGCTAATTAATTGATTAGTTCATCACAAGGAGTCAATACATTCTTGGCTTATCAAGTGGTATTAGAGCAGACACACTCTGATTAGGTTTTAATATTTTCTGTGTGATCCATTAACCCCTGCTTGTCATGGATAGAGGACAATCTCTTATTATACCTCCATTGTTTGATGGTACTAACTATGCATACTAGAAAGTACGCATAAGAGCTTTCTTGCAGTCATTAGATGAAAAGGTGTGGCAAGCTGTGGAGATAGGCTAGACCAAACCTACGGAAGCACCGGCCAACTGGGATGATGTTAAGATCAAGGCGGCAAACTTCAACAGCAGGGCATTGAATGCTTTATTCAGTGCAGTCACTAATGAGGAGTTCAAGAAGATATCCTCCACTGAAACTGCGAAGGAAGCATGGACCATCTTCCAAACAACCTATGAGGGAACCAAGGCTGTCAAGGATTCGAAGCTTCAGAGGCTCACTACAAGCTTCGAAAAGGTTAAGATGGAGGATGAGTCATTTGATGAGTTCTATGTCAAACTCAAGGACATAGTTAACTCAGCTTTTAATCTTGGGGAAACCATTCCCGAACCCAAGATTATTAGAAAGGTGCTCAGATCTTTACTCAAGAGATTCCATGCCAAGATTACTGCGATTGAGGAATCAAAGGATATTGACAAAATTCCTTTGATAGAGCTGGTTGGGAATCTACAGGCCTATGAGTTGGGTTTGTCTAGGATTGGGAAATCGAGCAAGAGTAAGAGCATGGTTTTGAAGGCCAAGAGCAGTGACACGAATGAGTCTTCAGATGATGAAGATTCTAAAATGAAGTCCTACATTATGAGGCAATTCAAGAAGTTCATGAAAAATGCCAATGGAAAGGGCTTCAATAAGGATCGTAGGCAATCTAGTTTCTCTCAGTTCAAGAGCCAAGACAAGGGGAAGAAGGATGCTAGGGATGGCGGTCAGTACATTGTTCCCTTAGGACCCAAGTGCTTTGGGTGTCAAAGCTTTGGACACATGAAATAGGAGTGCCCTACATATCTCAAGACCATTGGGAAGAGCAAGGCACTTGCTACTACTTTGAGCGACACCGAGCCTAAGGATGATTCCAACAATGAGGATGATGGAATCCTAAATGCCTTCACTACCACTGTAAATCCTACTAAGGGGATTGTTGAAGATATGGATGATGAAGAGGACTTGGTGGACTCTAAGTTTGAGAAAATGGAAGATCAAGATGATATCCATACAGCCTATAAAAAGTTGTATAAAGTTTCTAAAAAGCATGAGAAACTAGATGTCTATAAGGATACGGCAACCCGTGATAAGCTCATTTTTCCTTCGGCTATCACGAGGATCCTTCGCCATTTTTCGGTCTCCTTTCCTGAGTCTAATCACTTTCCCGTTTTAGGTTCCATTGACACCGCTACCGTTAAGCGGAGTGATGCACAGCTTCGCTCGAGGCGGACTCAGACCGAGACGGCCGCTCCTCCAGCTTCTATCGCTCCATCCACCTCTGCTTCTTCAACTTCTGAAGGTGGAATGACTCTTGAGGCCATCATGGCACAGCTTGTGTGCATGGATGCTTGCCTTGACATTCTCAGTGATGAGTTGTGTCAGGTGAACACCCGTGTTGGTCATATCGCATGACGACAGGCTGTCATGGGTGGTTTTACTATTGCTTCTTCTCCATCTCCACCGGCCTCTGAGGATGAGAGTGACGATGGCTCCGGCAGTGATGATGCTGATGAGGACGATGATGCTAGCTCACCCAGTGATAATGAGATGTCTACTTGATGTACTTACCCTTTGTCACTTGTGACAAAAAGGGTGAGAAGTTTTGGATATGAGAGTAGTCATATATATAGGGGGAGAGTTAGCATAGGAGATCATTTTTGTTAAGGGGAGTGTTCATTTTTTTTTTTTAAGGGATGTAATGAGGACTTATGTATCTTTTCTTTTCTTTATCTTTTAGATACTTTGTTCATGTACCTTCAGTCTTTTGACCACTTAGTGATAGCAAACCTTGTACTTATGTTGATATATATATTGAGGTTGTTATTACTTTCTTTCACCTATCTTTACATGTGTTGTTTCTTTTTTCTCTTTATGCACATGATTCTTATATAATTGTATGCAATCTATTATTTCTGTTTCACACTAAGATGCCATGATCAGTTTTGTTTAAAGTGTTTCAAAAATATAGGTTGTCAAAGTCTTCTTGCCATAAAGTCTCTTCTTGCAAAGTTTTTCAAGAGTTTGTGTTAGGATAGATTTTATTATATTCAACAAGTGAATATGAGTTAAGTGGTTTATGACTTCTCTCATATGTTCATTTGTTTTTTGTGGTTTTGTCACAGATTGCCAAAGGGGGAGATTGTTAGGACATATGTGAATCATGTTAGGAACATATGCCAATATTTTATATAATTGGCTAATCCTTTGACAAAACACACTTTACTTGTAATTGGGTAAATCTAGGATGTGTTTAATGTTTTAAGGAACAAGGTTTCAAGTTCAAGTGTTAAAGCCATGAAAGTCTGTCCAAGAAACAAATGAAGAAGTGATATTCATTAAAGCTCGACAGCTAGTATCTATCGAGGTTTAAAGAGCTGTTTCAGCCCGAGGCTCGACAGCTGCTCGATAGCTAGGGTATCTGTTGAGATTTATGAAAATCAAATTTTTAGTTTTGATTTCATTCCAATCCATGAATATGTGTTTGAGCTTTCTTTCACAACCCTAAACATATATAAGGATTATTTTAAGAGCCGTCAAAGGTGACATAAGTTGCACAAGTGTAGAGCAAAGTTTTGTTCATGCAAATTGTAACCGGAGGCAGAATTTGCCCTAGCTCATCTATCTCTTGAAGAAGCTACTGCGTTTGTACACTGTAAAGTTTTATGACCAAGGAGCTTCTTGATTTTCATTGTGTGATGAACTGAAGAACTTTGCAACTAACATCTTTCTCAAGTTAGTGATTAAGTCGTGTACTGGATCCGCCCATTTATTGGTTAGTCACGTACTGGGAGCCGTGCATCAAAAGGAGAGATTGTCACTATAGAACAAGTCCAATTGGGGGGTAAGGGTTCAACTGTAGGTTGGTATAAGGTACTGGGATTCCTTTACTTGTAACCGCTTGTTGTGATAATTGTGGATTCTTGAGAGTGGTGACCTTAAAATCACCTGGTGGGGTTTTTGCCGTGTAGGTTTTCCCAATTCGTAAACAAATCACCGTGTCAATTTAATTTCCACTGCATTTAGTTTAATTGGTGATTTGTTTGTGCTACCACGCATATTGCATGTAATTGAACTTAATTAATTCACTTGGCTAATTAATTGATTAATTCATCACAAGGAGTCAATATATTCATGGCCTATCAAGATGAGTTTACAGAAGTTTGTAAGGGAATGGAGGCTGTGGAGAATGATTTTTGGAGAAAAACCTTGTATTTTCCTTTCTTTAATGGCAATCTAAACTCTTTGCTAGGGCTAGGGGTTATGTTTCATCTATACGGTATGAATATTTAATGTGATTCTTTCTAAGATTTTAGACAATAACATATTTGATTGTTCAATTAGATTTCTTTTGATGTACTAGCTCTACCATGCTTTCAATAAGTTCAATCATGTTCTTCTTAGTGTTTAGATGATTTTCTAATAGTTTCAAATATAAATCATGTTTTAAAGTGAATGGATTTTTCTAAAAACTATTCTAACGGCATTATTAATCTAGGTTATCATGCGTTCTTGAATTGTCTCAGTTCAACCGAATCATAAGTTTTTATTTTCTTAGATCACAAAGAATTTCATATCGATATAGGGAAACACCTTGATGCCTTAGTATTTACATTATTGATTAAAATCAGTTTTTATTATTTTTCTTGTTAACAATCACCAAGCAAAAGTACTTTTCTTCTTCACCCAAATTGTTGTTTAATTATATTGTCTTTGAATTTACCCCGCTCTTTGTGGTTCGACCTTGGTACTCCGAGGATTATATTTCTACAATCTCCTACACTTGGGAGTGAGCAAGCAAAGCCAACATGGTTTGGTCCTTTTATTATCAAGAAGATCATGTCAAGAGGTGCTACAAGAACTATAGATTTGGATGGGAAAGAGATGCTTTGCCTAATCAAAATGGATAGACTCTGGAGATACCACATTTGATAAGAAAAAAAGAAAAAAAGCTTGCTAGGTAGAAAACCTGAAAGGGCGGCCTAGGCAAAAGTTAGGGCAAAAGGACCCTGCTAGGTTGAAAACTCGAAAAGGAAATCTAGGCAAAACATAGGTGAACCCACTTCATGAGCTTTCTTTTTATCAAGGTGGTCGGTCAGTCTTTCTTTCTTTTGATTGGACTTTTTATGAGCTTTCTTAGCTATGTGAACCCACTTCATGACAACCCTAAGTCATTTCTTATATCCTAAAGTTGGATGAAGCAATTAGAGCCTCTCATATAGCCGTATTTGGAAGAAGTAAAAGAGAAGGAGAGAAGATGTAAGAGAAAGGAAAGAAAGAGAAAAATGAAAAAAGAAAGAAAATTAAAAAAAAATGGAAAAATAAGTTCAAAGACAATATAAGGAGCCTCGATGGGTTGAAAACCGAAAGGCGATCCATGCAAAAGTTAGAGGAATCCCAATAGGTCGAAGACTTGGCAAAAATTAGGGATTAAGAGAAAAAAATTCATTCATTTTGACTTGATGATCTAGGAAGGTACACGGGAGAGACTAAAGAGACTACTCAAGGCACAATTCAAGCACAAAGTTTCCAAGAACAACAGAATGACATAAAGTTCCCACAAGTTTGTAATTTAAGTACATATCCCAAATAAAAGCATAAAAGTAAAAGATGTTCTTAAAATACAACCCAATGTCTCAAACAAAGTCTAAAAGTGCATGCATGTGTGCTAAAAAGAAAAATAATAAAAGCAACAAAAAGAAAAAGAAAAAAAAAATGTATGCTATGCTATGCTGTGTCTGTGTCACTGTTTGTTTATCTGCAGGATCACCGAAAGCGCCTCTTCCTTGGCTGATGGCTCGGAGTCGACTCTAAACCTCCCGCACCATCACTGCCATCATCATCATCATCATCATCATCATCCTTATCATCATCATCCTTACCTCTATACAGCTGCCAAGAGTACTCAGTCTGCTCCAGCTTGAGGTTTCCCACAAGCAAAATGAGCTCCTCATGCTCTTGGACAATAGGCTGAATTTTGAAGGAAAGATTGTTAGAACAAGTATTCAGATGCAAGAATAGAAAGGAAAAGGAATAAGGATGAAAGAGAACTTACCGCTTGTGTGCCTTCAGGGAAGGAGTAGCCTGTGACATTTGTATTACTCCCAATAGGCCGCTCCCAAGCAAAGTCATTAGGGTCATAAGCATAAACCGACCAGGGCAGATGGGGAGGATTAATAATAGCACTGGCAGTAAGGCCCTCTTGACACAAGTGTTTCATTTGAGTGTTACTAATGTACAGGAATGCAGGTGATGACTGATTAAAGGAAATAAGAGAGCAAGAACACATAGTAGAGCGATGAGAGAAGGCATATGGTGAGTCCCACTGAACTCGTTATAATCTAGCTCATCTGTGACCTGGTTAGTGAAAGGGATGCTCGGCCTCCACAGGTTGTACTCTGCATCCGTCATAGAATGAGAAGCAAGCATGAAAAATAGAGGGTCTATAGGTACCCAAGAGGCGTCCTCCCTCGCCAACTGGCAACACACCCTCTCTGCCAAGTAGATCGCCCTCAATCCACTGCCCTCAAGGGGTTGAGAGAGACTAGAAGCAAGTATAGCAACTGCCTCCAAGCCCAGGTCTACGACAGGGGCAACCTCGGCCCAAGGACTCCACATGATTTGTGACAATACATGGGGCTAGAAAGAGAGCCTTAAGGAGCATGCAAATATTGAAAGTAATATGTTTCTAACTTACATCTTCGAGAGAGAGCCTATTAAGGTGAGCCCGAAGCAAAGTGATCCTCTTCAAGTCCACCTTAACCCTTCTAGCAATGAGACCATACTCCACGGCCCGCACTAAAAATGGTAGTGTACAAGATTCAAAAAAGGGCAGTTTGCAAGATGACAGTTTGCAAGATGTTATGGTACATTTTGCAAGATGACAGTTTGCAAAAGGTTATGGCATAGTTTACAAGATGATAGTTTGCAAGGTTCAGATATGGTATAGTTTGTAAGACACATATGGTAGGGCGACAGTTTGCAAGATATAGGTATGGATACAGTTAACAAGAATACGGTACATGGTCCTAACCTAGATGGCACATGAATACATGATGATAAGAATGAGAATGCATGAACTATGAGAGAAAGAGAGAGAAACTAACCTCAAGGAGCTTTCAAGGCCCCATTAGCTAGCATAGTTGTCGATGCCTAGCCTCGATCTTAGCAGCAGAAAAACCACCACCACTGTGGGCCTTCATTCGACCACCTACCTTGGCGACAGCTCGCGCGCGCACGGTGCCCCATTGGAGGGCCTTTCTATATGTGAATGTATGTTGTTCACACAGAGTTTCGGGTGCTTTCTCTCTCAGTGGAGGAAGGTAGGTCTACCTTAGTGTTATGGTAGGAATCTAGGCCAAATTTTAGGTGATTACCAAAGGTGAGTGGAGTCGCCACCAATCATTGGGTTTTTCTAAGGTGTGATTGGTCACATGTTTCTAGTTGATTCTATTACCGATCCTAGGTTAAGAAAAAGGTCATTTTTCCTAATCTAACATGGATGGAAAAAAATCTTGAATCTTAGGACCGGAAGTTTAGTTACATGTGGGGAAGGTGTTAGGCACCCCACAACGCCTGTCCCAAGGATGGTCCTTTGTTTTGATAAAACCTTAATTTTTGGAGATTGGTAGTAAAACATGATTTCAGAATTGGCTTTAGGGGCTTTGCATGCATGGGGGCTTTGAGGTTTGGCTTTTGAAAGGGTGTGGTCCAAATCTATGCTTTCCTATGGCATTCGAGTCGAGTACAAAATTTCTGCGGCGAAAATTCGGCGACATGTCACCTTACTTTCGCTGTGGAGACTAGGCATCACTTGCCTTAGGTAACACAGACTGTGATAATCACACCGAAGGGGGGCGAGCAGGTATATATATACATACATCATGCATAATGCAAGCAAACAAAGAAGGAAAGTAAATGCCTACATCCCTAGAGCATGGCCCAAAATATAAGTGCAGGAAAGTAAACAAGGGTCGCCATACTCTAGAGATAAGGACAAATGGTACAAAGCATGATATACCTAATACAGACCATCTAAGGGAGAAATGGAGGAGGAAGGAGGGGGTTTAAAAGAGTACATAATCAAAAGGGAAAAAGCTAAACCCTAAACCTACTAGCTGTAGCTGCTTGGCCTGACCGGCATGCTCGCATCCTTGCCCTTTTTGCTTGCGCCGGGAGACCGTGCCCTAGCTCCAAGCGTCCTCTCTCCACGTGCATACATGCAAAGGCAAAGACAAGAAACCAGCATAGATCCCATATAAAACACACAGTAGAAGCAACAAACATGGATCTATTTCATTCATGATTGATAACATGCACTATGTAAATTTCAAAATTTAAGAACAAGATAGCGTACCTTGGTGTGGTAAAATTCAAAACAAAATATTAGAAGTACTTGGGAACACTTTTAATCTTCAATCCGATTCCACTTTACGCCCAAGAAGTGTGGTCTCTCAATCAGTTTCCAATGGAGAATAATCGAGTGGTTTTACTCACACATACACACCATTTCACAATGATGTCTCTCTTAAAATAAAATTTTGTATGTTTCTCCCTTTATAACTAACTGATTATTTAATTGGGCTGGCCTATTGGGCCTTTTCAATTGGGCTTTAGTGTGTGGCTTGGAGTGGGACCAAAAGGAACTAATAAGACACTAGCTCCAATGGGCCTTAGGCTTTTCTGTCAACTTTTGATAAGTCCAAAGTTACCATTAATTATATTTAATACCACCATATAAATATAATTACACTCTAGGCCTTATTAATAAATTATATCCCAAGTCTCTAATGATAGCATATGACCCCTCTATGAAATATCTATAGTGAACAAAGTCATAAAGAGCTGTCACTTTGTAAACAACTATTTTATTCTTGAATACCCGGTTTAATCTTTTAGTTATTCACATTTATTGAAATCCAATTTCAATAAATATAAGGTTTAATAACTCCTTACTAAAGTGGGTGCCTTGAATAACAAGTTTCCATTAAACTTATCTCAAGGGGATATTTCGTGTCTCTATAAAAAGAGATTATGGATTCCATCTTGAAAATATATATTCCCTTAACACTACGTGTGGTTACCCAATATACTGAGGTTTTGACTGTGAATATTAGATCTCACTCCTAATATATCAAAGTAACCTACATTTCATGATCGAGTTCACTATCCTCTCAAGATTAAGAGTCTATGAAATTAGAAATCGTGAGATTAATTATTCAGGTGACAGTTGTTGATTGAATAATTAATCTCACAAGGTTCAGTTCAATATGTCTTAGCTCTTAAGACACATCAACACATCAACTAGAAGTCTCCACTTCCATGATCAAGACAAATCATCTTAGTTGATGTGTTATAGTCTTTGTAGATGAAACGCTCAATTTCATCACCGACTACGAACTACATTTTGAGTTTACAAAGAACTTGTGATTTATATCTTCTGTGACTTTTCACATAAATCACATACTATGCATCTTATGGACTATGATAATGTCCAATTAGTTCATTTATAAATAGTCTCATATAATTAAACAATTTAATTATTTATGACATGCCAATAAATTAGATTTTATGGCATAAACCCCAACCCCAGCAGGAGGCCATACAAGGGTCACCGGGTTGGGCCCGGCTGACGTCAGCGATTTCGTCCTCATGCACTTTTTGGGTTCTGACTTCGGACGCACATTTGGAGATCTTCCTGGACTTGGATTGAGGCAATCTTGATGTCCTTGGAAATCTCTGGATGTCTAGTTTTCAGAAAACTAAAGAAATTAAAAATCCAACGGTTGGATCAAAGGTTATGACCAAGGGAAGAGTACTAACACGCTTTTCACAGTTTTCTCAATATCTCAACCGTTTTAACTCTGATTTCGACTCATGAATAGTCGTTCGAATGAGAATTTTTTTTTATCTTCGCAACGACATTGGTTTCAACCCGTTCTAGCAGCAGAATCAAAATTAGAGTTTTTGGACTCACTCGGGATCGACTCCGGGTCAAACTTGGTCAAAGTTGCTAAAAATCTCCGAGGAGCTCAGGTTTGATATAAAACCATGAATTTTGTGTGTGTGTGTGTGTGTGTGTGGATTTTGACCTTTGGTCAACCCAGGGCTGACAAGGGGCCTTTTGGTCATTTTGGCTGAAAAAGGTACTTTGAGCGCTCCAGTGTCCAAACGGGTTACGCCGCGCCATTATATATGTTCTCATGACCCCATGGAGAGAAAATGATATTTTTGGGTTTTCAGGGTCCGGCATGCAAATCGAGGGCGGACAAAATATGGTACCAACAGCTGCCCCTTCTTTATCTGATACCTCAAGTGCAATGAGAGTTGTCAGATAAAGAATGTGATTTCGGATTTTGTCACCCCCAAATTGCGTGTGAAGGCTACTCATGGATCAAGATCGGTTTTACCTGGTGCGGTCGAGCTGTTACTTTTGCTTCAAAAAATTTCTTTTGCATCTGTTTCTTGATATTGGGCAAAAACTTCATTCTTTTTCTGCAAATATGTTAGTAGCAATGCAACTAGGAAAGCATGCTAGATTTTTTTTTTTGGGCTAGGTAAAAAAAAAATGCAAATATTGGATGCTATAGATGTAGAAAATAAACTGCTAGGCAATGAAATGCTAGGTAAAGGGACTTACCTAGTGAATGGGAACTTAGGATTCTTTAGGAACTTGGTGATTGTGTGATGGCAAAGCATACGACACGGCAGCTAGTTAACCTCAAGATAGGATGTAAGTGTATAGTCTCGGCCGCTAGTTAACTCACTGTTGATCAGGAACTCAATAACTCTTCAAGGATTTGATAACTGTGTAATGGTGAGGCTTACAGCACAGTCACTAGGTAACCTCAAGATAGGATGTGAGCGTACGGTCTCGACCGTTAGTTAACTCATTGCAGATCAGGAACTTAATAACTTTTCAGGGATTTGATATATGTGTAATGGCGGGCATACGACACGGCCGCTAGGTAACCTCAAGATAGGATGTGAGCGTTCGGTCTTGGCTGCTAGTTAACCAATTGTAGATCAGGAACTCAATAACTCTTCAAGGATTTGATAACTGCGTAATGGCGAGGCGTACAGCACGGTCACCAGGTAACCTCAATATAGGATGTGAGCGTACAGTCTCAACCGCTAGTTAACTCACTGCAGATCAGGAACTTAATAACTCTTTAGGGATTTGATAACTGTGTAATGGTGAGGCGTATGGCACGGCCGCTAGGTAACCTCAAGATAGGATGTGAGCATACGGTCTTGGCCGCTAGTTAACTCATTGCAGATCAGGAACTCAATAACTCTTCAGGGATTTACTAACTGTGTAATGGGGAGGCATACGGCACAGCCGCTAGGTAACCTCAAGATAGAATGTGGGCATACGGTCTCGGCCGCTAGTTAACTCACTGTCGATTAGGAACTCAATGACTCTTCAGGGATTTGATAACTGTGTAATGGCAAGGCATACGACATGGCTGCTAGATAACCTCAAGATAGGATGTAAGTGTATGGTCTCGACCACTAGTTAACTCACTGTAGATCAAGAACTCAATAACTCTTCAAGGATTTGATAACTGTGTAATGGCGAGGCATACGCATGTTTTTTCTTTTCTCTTTTGTGAAAAATCCTAATATAATTAGTAATTTTACTATGAAAGACTTACAAACCCATGTGTCAATAATTGTAATTGGTCTCACACAAATAACATAATCAATATTTTTTTAATTATTTTTTATTTATGATTTAGATTTTGATATATTTATTCCAAAAAACAAAGGCAAACATAGTAAAGTTTGTAATAGTTAGAATATCACTCTTTTTCTTTGTACCACCCGAGGCAAAACCTCGTTGTTGAGTTAAGAAATAATTATTCTATTTTCTTTTTCCACTTTGATTGTGGATTGGAGGTGCAAGGAAGAATGGAAGATACAGTAAGCATTTAAACAAGTGAGAGGGAGGATGTAGTACTACTATGTGAAGAGTAACCTACTAAACCTTTACTTTTGTTAACTTTGTTATGCTATAACAATTTTTTTGAGTTACTTAGCAACAATTTGAAATGTATAATGTGTGCTTATTATAGATTTAGAAAATTAAATATACGTACATTTGGTTAAATAAAAGCCTTTTAAAATCTTATGTGTTTATGTGTGTGTGTATATTTGAAATAAAGAAGTGATGTCATAGTCTTTGGCTAGACTACTACATTCTTTGCCCATAAAATATCCCAAAAACCCTCTAAACAGATAGTATGGTAAATGAAAGTTGAGACCTCTTATAGCATGTCTTTCAAGTCTACTAAGCCAGCCATCCAGATGTCTCCAAAGAAATATATAAAAAAATTATATAAACTTGAGATTAGAAATAGTCTATTTATTGATAAGTTTTGACATTATAAGGTCAGTGAATTAATTTTTTCATAAACTAAAGTCATTCTATCTATTAAACTCATAATATATATTTTCAGCTATAATTTATTAATTATTAGCATGGATATGTAAAGGGTATAAAAATTTAGTTGCAATGTTTAGTATACATGAAAAAAGAATGAGTTAATCAAAGTATCTTGTAAACAAATTCAAGCTTTTTCAACAACAAAAATGAACCAAAGTTTTACATTTAATCTCATCCAATGATGAGTCCAAGTTTGGTTGTATTTGAAATAAAATCTAAATATAATCATGAGCATTTAATACTTGTATATTTAACTCGTTTATTCTTACTGTGTCGGCCGTCACAACCTCCGTTGTGAACTCGGCCATGCCCCACAATCCTCCACTCCCTCCCAAACCTTGCCGTTTCGGAGGCTCACTCCAATGGGATTCAGCAAACCCAGATTCTCCACAACCCAACCGTCCAGCACACCCACCACGGAGTCCGATTCATGGCCAAAACTCGACCGTGTGATCCGGAAATTAAAAGAGAGGTGGAGATGAAGATGAGTGGTTTGGTAGATCTGGGTAAGGTTTGGGGTTTAGTTTAAATTTGGGATTTGGGTTCTTTGGCCATGAATAAGAGATAACAAAAGACGAGAGAGAGAGAGAAATGAAGGATTAGAGATGAGCTGAAGGAAAAATATGAAAAATGGATTCAGAAGCGTTCATGTGATACTGTGGATTTCTAAAAGAAAAAGATAAAAGTGAAAAACTAGAGAAAAGGAAAAAAAAAAAAAAAGTAATAAAGAAAATATATTTTTAAAAGCTGATGTGGCTATTCTTTTTTTTTTTTTTGCCATTCAAGCACTGACGTGGTAACATCAGCCACTAAAATTTAGATACATCATCATTTTATTTAATATTTTAATATTAGGCATGTTAACTGTATAAACCGTTTGCTACGTAAACATTTTCTGTTGGTGAGTTAACGGTAGAAATCAAATTAAATACAAATTGAAAATAATAAGAACTAAATTAAATGCTATCAAAATGTAGGGACTAAAATAATGTTTTTACCAACATTTTACGCTTGTTTTTTCTTTTCCTTTTTGTGAAAAATCCTAATGTAATTAGTAATTTTACTATAAAAGACTTACAAATCCTTGTGTCAATAACTGTAATTGGTCTCACACAAATAACATAATCAATATTTTTTTAATTATTTTTTATTTATGATTTAGATTTTGATATATTTATTCCAAAAAAAAAAGGCATACATAGTAAAGTTTGTAATAGTTAAAATATCACTCTTTTTCTCTGTACCACCCGAGGCAAAACCTCGTTGTTGAGTTAAGAAATAATTATTCTATTTTCTTTTTCCACTTTGATTGTGGATTGGAGGTGCAAGGAAGAATGGAAGATACAGTAAGCATTTAAACAAGTGAGAGGGGGGATCTAGTAATACTATGCGAAGATGCGAAGAGTAACCTACTAAACCTTTACTTTTGTTAACTTTGTTATGCTATAACAATTTTTTGAGTTACTTTGCAACAATTTCAAATGTATAATGTGTGCTTATTATAGATATAGGAAAGTAAATATACGTACATTTGGTTAAATAAAAGCCTTTTAAAATCTTATGTGTTTATGTGTGTGTGTATATATATATATATATATGAAATAAAGAAGTGATGTCATAGTCTTTGGCTAGACTACTACATTCTTTGTCCATAAAATATCACAAAAATCCTCTAAACAGATAGTATGGTAAATGAAAGTTGAGACCTCTTATAGCATGTCTTTTAAGTCCATTAAGCCAACCATCCAAATGTCCCCAAAGAAATATATAAAAAAATTTATTTAAACTTGAGATTAGAAATAGTCTATTTATTGATAAGTTTTGACATTATAAGGTCAGTGAATTAATTTTTTCATAAACTAAAATCATTCTATCTAATAAACTCATAATATATATTTTCAGCTCTAATTTATTAATTATTAGCATGGATATGTAAAGGGTATAAAAATTTAGTTGCAATGTTTAGTATACATGAAAAAAGAATGAGTTAATCAAGTATCTTGTAAACAAATTCAAGCTTTTTCAACAACAAAAATGAACCAAAGTTTTAAATGTATAGCAAAATAATTTTTAAATGTATACAGCTGAAAACTGAAAATTGAAACTGAAAACTGAAAAATACTGTAACAAAATAATTTTTAAATATGTAAATAGTAACGTGTGACCCATTTTTAATAAAAAAAGTTACTAAAAAGTAAAAATTGAAAAAGTCAAAGGCTGAAAGAAAAAAAAAAAAGAGGCTGAAACGCGTTTTGCGCTAGATGTGGACGCAAAACACGCAAGCCAAACGAGCACTTAATCTCATCCAATGATGAGTCCAAGTTTGGCTTGTATTTGAAATAAAATCTAAATATAATCATGAGCATTTAAGACTTGTATATTTAACTCGTTTATAACCCTAGGTGCTAGTCCATGCATGGCAATAACACATTGATGAAGCATAATGAAGCATAACTCGTTTAGCTTGCTGTCTCATTCTTACTTTTCTCTCAATACTTCATACTTAATAAGATTTATAATTCGAGAGTCTTGTAGTATCGGTCCTTCTGGCCCTTCTGCAATATTCTGCACCGAAAGCAAACTATGTGGACACTGTTTCCCCTGCATTATTGAAGCTTAATACATTATAAGGTCAGTGAATTAATTTTTTCATAAACTAAAATCATTCTATCTAATAAACTCATAATATATATTTTCAGCTATAATTTATTAATTATTAGCATGGATATGTAAAGGGTATAAAAATTTAGTTGCAATGTTTAGTATACATGAAAAAAGAATGAGTTAATCAAAGTATCTTGTAAACAAATTCAAGCTTTTTCAACAACAAAAATGAACCAAAGTTTTACATTTAATCTCATCCAATGATGAGTCCAAGTTTGGTTGTATTTGAAATAAAATCTAAATATAATCATGAGCATTTAATACTTGTATATTTAACTCGTTTATAACCCTAGGTGCTACCATGCATGGCAATAACACATTGATGAAGCATAATGAAGCATAACTCGTTTAGCTTGATGTTTCATTCTTTCTATTCTCTCAAAACTTCATACTTAATAAGATTTATAATTCAAGAGTCTTGTAGTATTGGTCCTTCTGGCCCTTCTGCAATATTCTGCACCGAAAGCAAACTATGTGGACATTGTTTCCCCTGCATTATTGAAGCTTAAAGCAATGGCCCTTAGTTATGACAGTTGTATATGAAACTCGCAGTCTGTCATTAGCTTTTTTTTTTCCCTGATCTTTTCGAAAGAGACAGACATTTGTCTCCTCAACTAAAGCTGAAAAGTGAGTGAGTCAGACATGTCTTGATTCTGCAGATGATAGATCCTTATGTCAAAATGTTGGAGCTATCACAACGTTGCTCTTGGCTTCTTGCATTATTGCTAGCATTGTTTAAACTTTAAAGCTGCACAAGAAATTAGTGAGTCTATGGATGCATACCACTTGCGCATGAATACCAAACTTGACTAACCAGAAACTCCGAATCTATAGCAGTGGACTAATAATTGCTCATCCTTAGAGCCTAGGGCGGTAGGGCCCCCTGCATTGAAAGCAAACAATGGGGAAAGTGTTTCCCTGCATTATTGAAGCTTAAAGCAATGGCCGCTACTATAACATTTAACTTGCTCATTATGTCAAAAAGTTGGAGCTATCACAACGTTGCTTTTGGCTTCTTGCATTACTGTTTGCATTGTTTAAACTTCGAAGCTGCACAAGAAATTAGCAAGTCTATGGATTCTTACCACTTGCGCATGAATACCAGACTTTGACTAACCAGAAGCTCCAAATCTATAGCAATGGACTAATAATTTCTCGTCCTTAGAGCCTAGGACGGTAGGGCCCCTCTGCATTGAAAGCAAACAATGGGGAAAGTGTTTCCCTGCATTATTAAAGCTTAAAGCAATGGCCACTGCTATAACAGTTAACTTGCTCATTATGTCAAAAAGTTGGAGCTATCACAACGTTGCTTTTGGCTTCTTGCATTACTGTTTGCATTGTTTAAACTTCAAAGCTGCACAAGAAATTAGCGAGTCTATGGATACTTACCACTTGTGCATGAATACCAAACTTGACTAACCAGAAGCTCCAAATCTATAGCAGTGGACTAATAATTTCTCGTCCTTAGCGCCTAGGGCGGTAGGGCCCCTCTGCATGGAAACCAAACAATGGGGAACGTGTTTCCCTGCATTATTGAAGCTTAAAGCAATGGTCGTTGTTATAACAGTTAACTTGCTTTCATATTCAACTGTCATATCTAAGGGCCGACATTTCTCTTATCTTTTCAAAAGAAACAAACATTTCTCTCCTTGATTAAAGCTGAAATTAAATTTAGTGGGTTAGACATGCAAGAATTCTACAGATGACAGATCTCTTTATGTCAAAAAGTTGGAGCTATCACAACATTGCTCTTGGGTTCTTTGATTAATTTCCATCTAATTATGGATTATTGATTGATTTGAAAGGAGAAATCAAGTCCAAGTGATGCACTTTTGTTTTCAATGAACACCAAGACACTAAACAAACATTACCCCGATATCACTAAGTGCCAATTTTCACTCTATTCTAATACACAGCTAGAAATCAAGGCCATCCTGATACATCACCTATTCAATTATTGAGTTGTTAACTTGTTGAAACCAAAATATTTTCATTAAACTCTATATTTCTTGAAGAGAACAATGAAGAAATTTGAACTTCGATTTCTATCTAGGACAGCAAAAATACCAATGATATGTAAATAAATAAATAAAATTAAATCAAGCCAAAAAAATGTCCACAATCAAAAGTTGAGAGTGAAAGAGTGCCCACCATCCTTCAAGAGAAGGGTTAATGGGCCAATCCAAGTAATCTAGTGAATGCACTAATAGGCCTATGGGCCGTTGTTTTGAATGGTCTGGTAGACTAGCCTCAGTGGATCCCGAACACAAGTTTCAGTCCATTGTCATTTGATTTAGGGATTAAATTAGGCAAAAAACACATTTTAGTCCATACATTTTCAGGCGATTCTCATTTTAGTCCCTACATTTTATTTTTATCGCTTTTAGTCCCTATCCTAAAAAATGCTTCCCGTTTTGGTCCCTACTGTTACTCAATTAACAGAAATATCCTACGTGGCAAACGGTCTAATAGTAAATACTGACGTGTCTATTAAAATAATATTAAAAAATGCCACGTCAGATAAAAATAATATTTAAAAATGCCACGTCAGCAATTTAATTTTTAAAAAAAGCCACATCAGATAAAAATAATATATAAATTTCTAACCTAATTAATTTTTTAAAAAGGAAAAGAAATTAGTTAAATTATTTATTTTTTCCTTTTTTTTTGGAAGAACGTGTTCTTCATTTTTCTTCCCCAACTAAGCTTGCCCAAAAAATTAAAAATTAAAAATTTACTTTTCTTTTCTTGCATTTTCTTAGCAACCGAAACCATAAAATCACTCAGATTTACAAAATAAAAAGCATGTTTGCCATTCCTCTTTCTCTATTCACAGTTCTCCATCTCTCCCTCTATATCTCTCTTCTACGTTTCCCATTCCTCTTTCTCTATTCACAGCATGTTTCGCTCATCTATCCCTTCTCATCTAACTAAGTTTTGGTTGGATCGAATCGGTGGTTGCTGGGTTTTAGTGGTGGCATTTCAGTGGTGGGTTTCAGTTGTGGAGTTGAATCGGTGCCCGGCTTTGGTGGTGGGTTTTTTTCGGTGTTTGCTAGACCCATTTGGTGGTGGGTTTCGGTGCTTGCTGGATCAGTTTGGTGGTGAGATTTGGTGATTGCTGGGTCTGTTTGGTGGCTGGGTTTCGTTGGTGCTTGCTAGATCAGTTTGGCTGGCGTTTCGGTAGTTGGGTTTCGTTGGTAGCCGGGTTTTGGTGGTGGCTGGGTTCTATTCGAGGTGGTGGTGGTCGTGCCTTTGGGTTTTGTTTGGGTGTTTGGTGATTTTTTGTTTAGGTGTTTGGTGAGTTAGGTATTGGGTTTGGGTATGAATTTCTCGGCAGTGGGTGGTTTGATTTCTGGGTTTGTGGGTTTGTGGTTTGATTTCTGGGTTTCTGGGTTTCTGGTGTATGATTTTTTGGGTTTGTGGGGAAGAAAAATGAAAAACACGTTCTTCATGTTCTTCCAAAAAAAAGGAAAAAAAATTAATTTAACTAATTTCTTTTCTTTTTAAAAAAAAATAATTAGGTTAGAAATTTATATATTATTTTTATCTAATGTGGCTTTTTTCAAAAATTAAATTGCTGACGTGGCATTTTTAAATATTATTTTTATCTGACGTGGCTTCTTTTAATATTATTTTAATAGACACGTCAGCCTTTATTGTTGGACCGTTTGCCACGTAGGATATTTCTGTTAAATGAGTAACGATAGGAACCAAAACGGGAAGCGTTTTTTAGGATAGGGACTAAAAGCGGTAAAAATAAAATGTAGGGACTAAAATGGGAATCGCCTGAAAATGTATGGACTAAAATGTGCTTTTTGCCATTAAATTATCAATTGTGCTACTCACATTTTCTTATTTCTATACTTTTTTGTGTGAATTTAGAATATGACACCTCACAATATGTGGATGTAGTTTAATGGATGTATCTTCAAAATAGTTGCATCTGTTTCACTCGGAAGTAGTTGCGGAACAAACTATGATAACAACGATACCTACTAGTTATGTATCAAAAATTAAGCACAAATCTGTCCTCGGCAAGGCATAAAGATTTTTTAAACTAGGATGGTGCCTTTTCTTGGCAAGAAGGGCAGACTGTCTCTAGACCTTGAACTAATCAATATTTTTTACAAATGAAATCAATTGACTCAATTTTTGAGATTTTAGTGCAAAGTTCAACGAATAAAATTGTGCTTCCCCACTAAACATAAACTGGTAAAAAAAAATGCATCTGACAATTAGAAGATGTGAACTACAAATTTTCTTCTCGAAAAAACAATATTAAGTGCAAATTTTAATCATAAAGAGACATTGGGAATTTACGAGGCATGTAAATTTGTTCAGTAAGTGGAGCCAACTAGTAATAAGTAAGCAGCCAAGATATTGATCTCTAATTTTTTTTCACAAGTCAAATTATCAAATATATATATATATATATATAATTGCCAAGATTGAATCAGTATATTTCATAAAAATTTTCTCACATGAAGCTTGACTTACGTATTCATTTCAACCAAGTACAAATAGATAATGGATTAAAAAAAATAAAAAGAAGGAATTACGGACACTTTAAACTAAAGATATATGCCAAAAGTCATTTAGCTTAAGTTGACACTTCCTAATTTTTCCAAAAGAGATGTCCAAGTTCCAAATCCCTTATCCTAGCTATTGAATTATAAAAAATGAATAAAAAGTCTAAAGAAGATATCAACAACCTATGAAATACTCATGGTATAGCTCACTGCAACATTTAACATACTTAAAATTGCAAAATACAGCCAAAGAAATGGGGGAAAAAGAAGAAACAAAAAAGTTTGCAAATTCAATTCAAGTTGAAATAACCAAAAAAATTGGGATACTCAACCTTTCTGGATGAATCCCAATAGGAGAAAGATCAATAAAAGAGATCATTTTGTAATCATTATCATCCTCTTTCATTGGTGCTTGGATTCTTAACTTAAGAATATCCCTCTAGTCTTGGTGTTATATCTTCGATTTTGTTATCTTTATTTCTTGCATAGAAATCAACTGCAAGATCATTGATAACTTATGATATTATGGCTGGCTAGTAATATAGGAACATTGAAGATTGTTGTTTACGAAATTTTAGTGGAAATAGAGAGAAAAAGGAAGAGAAAAACAATGCAAAGATTTACATTGTTCGGCAATGTGTCTATATCCACATGAGCGAGCGGCTAATGGTTACAATATGAAAATATGATTCACAACATATTGATATAACCTCTATTAAAAACCCTAACCTATTACATTAAAATCGTTGTTCTTACACACTTATTAAGAATACTAGTTGCTAACCCGTGCGATGCATGGGAAAACTATTGAAAATAAGATTTTAAAAAGAAAAATTTATTAATTTTAGTTTATATTGAATATTTATTTACTGTAGTTTAAAAAATTATTTCAAATCTTAATTTCATTTTATTTTAGTTGGAATAACTTATATAATTAAATGAAATGCTTATAAATAAGAGATGACATTAATAATATACTATATATAGTTAGTGATTATTTAAGATATCATTCAAATATGACAATTTTTTTGTTTAAAATAAAGAACAATATTAATACATTGAAACAAAAAATACTATATTGTCCAATAGATATTACAACTTTAAAACTAAAACATGAGTAGTGATTTTTAATCGACTGGGGTAATAGCACAACTTTTAGTAGAAAAAAAATCTGATTTAAAATTTTTTGGAGTAACACTGTGGTAAAAACGCCGAAAGGAAGCAAGAAATTCCACTGAAAAATGCTACAAATACATTTGGTTTTTTTTTTTTTTTTCATTAAGTAGGTACATCACTGTTTAGTAGAGTCTTAATACATGGGGGATGCTCCTCCATCCAATACATCATTGTCTAGCAAACCCAGCCAGTTCTTTACTTCACATGCTATCTTCTCTGTTGGTCCATTTGTTCAAGGAAAGCCATAAGGGAAAAATATATTCCTAATAGAAGAACCAAGTAGTCTAACATCATTTCCTTCTACTATTCTTGCACATAGAGCTCCTATACATTGACTTCCACTATCATTGTACCTTCAAGCCACACCATCTATTGTTCTGCAATTTCTTGATGGCAAAATTTACCTTGCAACATGAACCTATAGGAGGCTATGTACACTCTTCAACAGGCTATCTGGACTAATTATTTCTCTAAGCTTCCATATATTCCATAGCAAGTGTACAGGTTGTTTGCACCAAATCCACTACTAACTTCAAAGTTTCATCCATATGCCTTTGGTTCCAATTTGACCATAATAGCCAACCTCCACCTCCATCACATGCCCATTTTGTTTTACCCAAAGACAGAATAAATCTGTACCATAACAAAATATTATGAACATGTATAAGGCAAACAACCATAAGTACTACACAAACAACTTTTTATCTCCTAGGTGAAGCACAAACTATGAAACTCAAACACTCAAAAGAGGCAATCATGGAGAGAACCCATTATGCATTAAGCAAAAAAGTATAGAAGTAGAAAAGCAATCCCCTGAGACTTAAGGGAAGCTCAAGGCAACTAATACAAAACCTCAACTTAAGGCCAATCTTAGGACTAAGCATGGTGCTCAAAAACTTTCAATAACCATAGCATCTCAGTTCAAATGAAATGCAAGCAATGGAAAAGGGGACAATGAAAAAGTTAAAGATAGCTGATTTCTAAAGACCATGTTGTCATAGCAACTAAAGTATGCTAGCACAAAATTATTATTATAATGCAACTCAAATCAGTCAAAAAAAGAGCAATAATTATCTCAACAAATCATCAAAGAAAAGAAAATTTGCCTCATTTGTGTCACATAGTACAATTTTTTTTAGGCATTCTATCAAACACACCATGCATATAGCAAACTCTTAGGAAATATATGAATCATGTTAGGAACATATGTCAATATTTTATGTAATTGGCTAATCTTTTGACAAAATGCACTTTGCTTGTAATTGGATAGATCTAGGATGTGTTTAATACTTCAAGGAACAAGATTTCAAGTTCAAGTGTTAAAGCCATGCAAATCTGTTAGGTTCTAAAGACTTAGGATTTTATGTATTTAGAACTCTAATGTGTATTGTTGGCAAACCATGATCAAAACATGTTGTTAGTCTTGTTTAGACTTGCTTAAAGTGTGGGCGTTTTATGTAAAGTTGGAATTGAGTGGCTGCAGAAGTATTAGTGAATTTTGGCCTGACTCGATCGATCGAAAATTAGACTCGATCGATCGAATCTCGGGCAGAACGTTTTCTTGCAGAATTTTCCAACTCAGCCCAAGCCCATTAAGGATTAGATTTTCAGATCTACTTCTCCCACTATATAAAGGAAACCCTAGCCATATTTTTAGAGCAGCTCTTGATGCTCTTGTTGCTCTGGTTGTATTGTTGCTCATACTTTGCTGTTTGTGTGAATCTCTTGTGAAATCATTGAGGAGTTTTCCTTCACATAAACTTAGGGTTTTCAAGGTAGAGATAATATCAACATCTTAATGATCAACTCAGTTGCTGCCATTGGAGCTTAAAGAAAAACAAGCGGGGGTACTTGTATCTTGTGGAGAAACCAAAAAAGGAGTCCGTGGATTCGGAGCTTGCACGTGGTTGTGTCAATAAGTTCTACTGGTGGGTAGCATTAGGAAGTCAAGCAGAGAGCTTGTAAGTCCTTTTGTATGAACTTCAATTTTTTCATATAATGGATTCAGTTTACCTTGAGGATAGCTAGGTTAAATCCTCCTCAGGTTTTTTACCGGTTTGGTTTTCTTGGGTGATCATATCATTGTGTTCTTTATATTTCCATTGCTTTATATCTTGATATGATTATTTGATTGTGTTAACCTAGATTTGCATAATTTGACTAAGTTAATCACTTGGCTAAATAAATTAGGTTAATCCAATTGTTGTTTTAAGGGGTCTAAAACCTAACAAGTGGTATCAAAGCGGTAGTTCTGTCTGTAGATCTTTTGATCTCTGAGCTGATCCTTGACTCCTGTTGTCATGGATAATTTGAAGTGTCTTTCTGATCATGTTTCTGCTCATGCCTCTGTTGATTATATTGATGTCTGTGAAACTCTTCATAAGAAATTATCTAAATCTTTGAAAATTTCTAAGAAATTTAAAGAAGAGTTAAAATTGGCTAATCTTGAAAAAGATGAATTGATTGTGAGATTGGTTGAGTCTAATAAAAAGAATGAATTTTTGAGAAATCAAATTTCCTCTCAAGATGAGAAGATGAAAAGTTTGGAACAAGAGTTAGTTGAATCTAAAGCTAAAATTGAAAATTTGACTAGTACCAAGCTTGCTGTTGATAACAGAAATATTTGTGTTTCTCTTAAGCCTAAAACTGAGAAAGTTTATGTCCCTTCTTTCAAGATGAATAATAAAGAAAAGGCTTATTTTGCTAGGTTAGACAAAAGTAAAAGTTCTGATGTAGACGCTGAAGTTTCTAAACCTACTGTTAGAGAGCATAATAGATCTGTTTTTGTGCCTACCTGTCACCTTTGTGGTGTTGTTGGTCATATTAGACCAAATTGTTCTTTGTTGAGGCAAAAACCAAAATCTGATGCTAGATTTGCTGTTAGGAATACTGATATTACTAAATTTGTTCCTGTTTGTCACTTTTGTGGTGTCTCCGGTCACTTTCGTCCTAATTGTCATAAATTGAAATCTAAACATTCTGTATTTCAATCTAGGATGTGTGATGATATTTCTCCTACCATAAGTCCAAATAAATTGTTTCATATGCTTTTGAAAAGTTTAAGCTTGTTGGCTTGTGAAAGGAATTTGCAGGATTTCAGTATTTCTTAGAAGATTGGTGTAATCTCTCAAATACACTCTGCTTCACATGGATTTTCACCTATAAAGTCGAAGACTCTTGATAGATGGGTGAGAAAAGATTCTCCAAGGTGAGTGTTGCTAACTTGTCCCTGATTTAATTCTTTCAATTAATTGTGGACATGTTTTGTTTCTGTTTTTGGTCGTGTTTTTTTTGGTTGTTTTTTATTTAAAAAAAAAATCCAAAAACATTGAAAATTTTCAAAAAGACAAAATTTTTTTATTTTGTGTCTAGTTTTTCTTTTTGAGAATTACATGAATTATGATATCTCTCTCTTGATTTAGAACATGCTTGACATTGTGGAGAAACTTGAATAGTTTGTGCTAAACTATTTCTGAATTTGTGTGAGTATGTACTAGTTTGTACATGTACTCAAGGGTTAATTAAGAAATTAATATTTCTTATTTGTGTACCCTCTATAGCTTAGTTAAGCATTGTCATGCATTGCATTTGCATTGTTCATTTAGCACAATGTGTGCTTTTTGTTTTTGGTCATAAAAATTTTTTTAAACCAAAAAGATTTTTGTATTTTGTATTACATATCATGGATCTATAATCAAGGATTTGCCATATTATCTTTACATAACAAGTTTATGTACCTTGTTTGTGTACTCTCTATAGCTTAGTTAAGCACTGTCATGCATTGCATTTGCATTGTTCATTTAGCACAAGGTGTGCCTTTTGTTTTTGGTCATAAAAACTTTTTTAAACCAAAATGATTTTTGTGTTTTGTATTACATATCATGGATCTATAATTAAGGATTGGTCATATTATCTTTACATAACAAGTTTATATACCTTGTTTAGTTTTGATGAGCTTATTTTTTACACTTGACTAGTTGAAACTTTGTAGTGCATATTGTGTGGGAAAGATGTTTATAGTTTTTGATCACTTTGTCTTGATCTTGAAGTCACATGTCTTTGACTGTTGGACTTAATCCTTTTGAGAAATGCATAAATAACCATCTCACCACTGTTCACTAGCCAATCGTGAACACTTTAGTGCATATCGTAAGATTTTGTGCTCGAGAAAGTGTAGCACATGCACAAAAAGAACATAAGGTGTAGTCTCGGTTTAATTACTAAATGCTTAAAATTGGTGTGTACTATTAAGCTTGATGCCAAATCACATAATTAAAATTGATGTGTATATTATGAGGCAAAATCAAGAAACTTACATGATTGCAAGCTTTTGTTCTAGGAGATGTGAGAGTTATATGATGTAACTCTTTAGGTGATAGTCTCTTTCAAATTCTATGTGATGAATTTTGTAGACTTTGTGTTTGATTTCTATTCACATATCACTTCACATGTATCTCAAGCTTTTGCTAGTTGCACACACTACACAAGTTACTCTTTGCTAAACTTGGTACATTTTATTGTGTGTGATCTTGTTGTGGCCATCCAAGATTAAAAGTTCCTTGATCTTAATGCAAAATGTGTTTAAAGTTTGAGAATTTGGAAATTCTAGAGCTTGAATGTACCCGAATTGGGTATTTTGTTCAAATTGGGTTCAATTAATGCAATTGACTTGTTGAATTGATGTAATTGATCATTATAATGTGTATTCTAACTTGTGTGATGATCAATTGGTCAATTTTTTCCTAAAAACTTAACAAGTGGTTTTAAATTTTTGGAGTTTTATTAGAAATTCTATGCTCAAGCCAATTTTGTGAATTTAACTTATATTGAACTTAGTTTCACTGCATTAGAGCATGCATCATGACATATTTTTTCATGCATCATTTGTGTTTAGGATTCACATGCATTACATTGATTTTTGTATCCATCTTGTAATTTTGCAGTCATATCTCTTATTATTTTCACACATAGTATGCATACACTTTACTAAATTGGGTACTCAACTTGATTTAAAAATTGATTGATTAATTTTTGAGTTTTATACATTTTAATATATGCTATTTCTTATGTGTGAACTACAGAAAATACTTTTCTTAAGAGATATGATAGATAATTAATGTGCAAATATTTTTCTCTATTCATGCAATTGTTTATGGGTCACATAGTGTCAAGTTTGCATTTATTGAAAGAGAGAATATTTTTTTCATGTGTATCCTTACCTTAGTTTTTAACTTTAGTTTGTGTGTTTTTATTTTCCCCACCTCCTAAAGTTTCTCCAAAACTGTTTTTTCCAAAAACTTGTTTTGTTGTTCCTATTTTTCTAGGGGGAAATTTTTTTAAACCTTTGTTGTTCATAAGGGGAGTTGTCTCTATTTTCTATAGAGTTGAAGTGGTTTGTGTCCCCTTGATTCTCTATTTTCTCTTATCCTTTATTGCATATGGTGACTGTTTACTCTTTGTATGAGTTGTCTTTGTCAATACGTGACAAAAAGGGGGAGAAATTATTGATTTATGGGATTCATGTTTGTCTTGTTTAGGGGTAGTTGAAATTATTTTTGAAATGAGAGAATATAAATAAAAACTTTTTGTTGTATTTAACTTAGGGGGAGAGTAAGTTTACTTATGTTTTTATTTTTGTTTCTTGTTCACTACTCATTGATTTATATTTATGAGTTATTCATGATATATGTCTTTGTTTTATGTTTTGTGAAGTCAAAAATTTATTTGTTGATTTACTGTTTTTCTGTCACACATGCGTTTATGCGTTTTGTTTAGTGTTTTAGGAATATACAGGTTGATTCAATTGAGCTGCTGTTTACACTTGCAACTGATGGATAATAGTTAGGATTGAATTTTTGTGTTTATGAGCATTATTTATGTAAAGGGCTTTTACTTGTAAACTTTGAGTTTTGTATTTGTGTTTTGTCACGAATTGCCAAAGGGGGAGTTTGTTAGGTTCTAAAGACTTAGGATTTTATGTATTTAGAACTCTAATGTGTATTGTTGGCAAACCATGATCAAAACAGGTTGTTAGTCTTATTTAGACTTGCTCAAAGTGTGGGCGTTTTATGTAAAGTTGGAATCGAGTGGCTGCAGAAGTATTAGTGACTTTCGGCCTGACTCGATCGATTGAAAATTAGACTCGATTGATCGAATCTCGGGTAGAACGTTTTCCTGCAGAATTTTCCAACTCAGCCCAAGCCCATTAAATATTAGGGTTTCAGATCTACTTCTCCCACTATATAAAGGAAACCCTAGCCACGTTTTTAGAGCAGCTATTGATGCTCTTGTTGCTCTGGTTGTATTGTTGCTCATACTTTGTTGTTTGTGTGAATCTCTTGTGAGATCATTGAAGAGCTTTCCTTCACATAAACTTAGGGTTTTCAAGGTAGAGATAATATCAACATCTTAATGATCAACTCAGTTGCTATCATTGGAGTTTAAAGAAAAACAAGCGGGGGTGCTTGTATCTTGTGGAGAATCCAAAAAAGAAGGAGTCCGTAGATTTAGAGTTTGCACGTGGTCGTGTCAATAAGTTCTACTGGTGGGTAGCATTAGGAAGTCAAACGGGGAGCTTGTAAGTCCTTTTGTATGAATTTTGATTCTTTCATATAGTGGATTCAGTTTACCTTGAGGATAGCTAGGTTAAATTCTTCCTAGGTTTTTTACCGATTTGGTTTTCCTGGGTGATCATATCATTGTGTTCTTTATATTTCCGCTGCTTTATATCTTGATATGATTATTTGATTGTGTTAACCTAGATTTGCATAATTTGACTAAGTTAATCACTTGGCTAAATAAACTAGGTTAATCCAATTGTTGTTTTAAGGGGTCTAAAACCTAACAAAATCTGTCCAAGAAACAAGTGAAGAAGCGTTGGATTTTAAATCTCGACAACTAGTATCTATCGAGGTTTAAAAAGCTGTTTTAACCCAATGCTCGACAGCTAGCTCAATAGATAAGATATCTGTCGAGATTTATGAAAAACTGATTTTCAGCTCTAATTTTCATCCAATCCGTGAGTATATGTTTAGACTTTCTTTTCTCATAATCCTAAACATATATAAGAATTATTTTAAGGAGTTTTGTGACCAAGGAGCTTTGTGATCTTCATCGTGTGATGAGCTGAAGAACTTTGCAGCCAACAACTTTCTCAAGTTGGTGAGTAAGTCGCATACTGGAATCCACGCATCGAATTGGCTAGCCACGTACTGGGAGACGTGCATTACAAGGAGAGATTGTCACTACAAAACAAGTCCAATTGGGTATTGGGGTAAGGGTTCAACTGTAGGTTGGTATAAGGTACTGAGATTCCTTTACTTGTAATTGCTTGTTGTGATAATAGTGAATTCTCGAGAGTAGTGACTTTAAAATCACTCGATGAGGATTTTGCCGTGTAGGTTTTCCCCATTCATAAACAAATCACCATGTCAATCTAATTTCCACTGCATTTAGTTAATTGGTGATTTGTTTATGCTACCATGCGTATTGCATACTAATTGAATTAATTAATTAACTTGGCTAATTAATTTGTTAATTCATTGATGTGCATGAAATATATACAATAAAGTACTCACATATCTACATATTTAACTTTACTTTTATGTTATTTTGTGATTGATTATATAATATCTTTGTGTTGCAGGTAACAAGGGCTTTACATGCAAAGTGGGGCTAGGCCAATTGAATCAAGACAACTTACATCCAGTCAGGCATGAATTCAAGAGAAGACCAACTCAATTAAATATAAGTCCAATTGGAGTAAGGAATCAAAGGAAATTTGTACCAAATCCAAGGCCAATTTAGATTAGGATTCCAGCCTGCACATCAGTTAATATTTTTAGCATAACTTTCGGTTTAGATGTTTAATTGGGATGATTCAAGTTGGGCAGGAAAGTTAACTTAAAGGGCTACAATTTGTAGTTTACCAAGAGCTCGAATTCTGACGTTAAATGGGTCAAAATAGTCTGTTAAGTGAAGCCTAAAAATCTTGGATTTTCTCCAAACGGGAATTCAACTTGTAATAGGATTCTTTAACCTATTTAAAGGCTTTTTAGGGCAAAATTCAGCGGGGGCTGAGGCTAGTGCTAGGGCTAAGGGCTGAATGTATAGAGAGTTGTGGCTACCTCTTCCATGACAGTTAGTTTTAATTATTTTTCTAGTTTAATGTTTAGTATTTTATTTTTGTGTTTTCTTTCAATTACCATGAGTAGCTAAATTTATAATTAGGGTTGAGGATGAAACCTTGTTAAAGATTATTAGTAATATTTATGTGATTTGATTTTTTCCCACAATAGTTGTTCTTTAATGATTTAAATTGTTCTTGTTTCATATCAATTGACTAAGATGAGATTCTAGATATGAGTTTAATCATGTTTTTCTCATGATTTAGGATTTGTCTCAATTAATTGAATGCTTAGTTTATTAATTTTTTATTATAAAATTGGATATTGCTTGTGATTTGTCTGTCAATGGATATAATTTATGATTTGATTTCTAGAATTGGATATGTCTTGTAATTTGTTTGGCTATGGATACAATTGATAATTTGATTTTATACTTAAAAAGTGAAGAAGAACATGCTTTTGATTTTTAAAATAAGGATTTTGATAGGCCACAAACTGAATGACCCCTTGTGATTAAATCAATTAATTAATTAGCCAAGTTATTAATTAATCAATTACTCATGCAAACGTGTGATAGCGCAAACAAATTACCAATAAACTAATTATGCAGCGAAAAATAAAAGACACGGTGATTTGTTTACGAATGGGGAAAAACCTTACGGCAAATACCCCACCAAGTGATTTTCAGGTCACCACTCCCGAAAATCCACTATTATCACAACAAGCGGTTACAAGTAAAGGAATCCCAAGTACCTTACCAACCTATAGTTGAACCCTTACCCCAATACCAAATTGGACTTGTTCTGTAGTGACAATTCCCCTTTTTGTTGCACGGCTCCTAAGTACGTGACTAACCAATGCGCGAATCCCAGTACGTGACTTCAACACCAACTAAAAGAGAGGTTGGTTGCAAAGTTCTTTAGTTCATCTTACACGATGAAGATCAAAAAGATGCTTGGTCACAAAACCCAAAGGTGCAAACGCACAGCAACTTCTTCAGAAGAGATGAACTAGCTCAAGAACTTCATCTCTGGTCACAGTTTGCTTCAACAGAGTTTTCTCAATGTTTGCACAACTTGTGAACTGTTTGAAAACCCTTAAAACAATCCTTTTATATATCTAGGATTAGGAAAAAAGAAGGCCCAAAGACACATTCACGGATCCCAAGAAATCAGATCAGAATTCTAAATTTCTTAAATCTCGACAGATAGAAGGTGTCGAGAAGCTGTTGAGTAGGTGTCAAGCTTACGGGTTTGAGACAGCTTTCTTAAGCTCGATAGATGCAGCTGTCGAGCCAGCTGTCGAGCTTTAATGAATTTGCACTATCAGCTTGTTTTCTTGGACAGACTTGATGACTTCAACACTTGATCTTGAAACCTTGTTTCATGAAGTATTGAAAACACCTAGAACTACCCAATTATAAGTAAAGTGTATTTTGTTAAAAGATTAGCCAATTACATAAAAGAATGACATATGTTTTTAAACAAATGAAATACATATGTCCTAACAGATTTTAATGAGAATATTTTCCATGATAGCAAGATTGATTTCTAGATTATCATGTAATGAGTTGGGAAAAATTAATGATCATAAATATATGCGGATATGACTTACAAGATGGATTCCAAAATCTTAATTCCTTTCTCTTGATTGTTTACATCTTTTTATTGCTTTATATCTTTTGCTTAGTTTAACTATTTGCTTAATTTTATTATTTGCTTAGTTTTTTTTTAATCTCAGAAAAACTAATTTTTATTAAACTAGATTAGGATTAATTTGGTTAAGGTTTAATTAATTTTCTACGTTCATTCAAGTCCCTGTGGGTTCGACCTCGTTCTTGTCAAACTATACTTCAGTACGGTTCGTACACTTGCGAGTACTTTAAAATTTCACAACATTCATCACGAGGGGTCAATACATTCTTGGCCTATCAAGTGGTATCAGAACAGGCACACTCTGATTAGATTTTAATCTTTGCTGTCTAATCCATTGACCCCTGGTTATCGTGGATAGATGACAGTCTCTTATTATACCTCCTTTATTTGATGGTATTAACTATGCATACTAGAAAGTATGCATGAGAGCTTTCTTGCAGTCATTAGATGAAAAGGTGTGACAAGCTGTGGAGATAGGCTGGACCAAGCCTACGGAAGTGCTGGCCGACTGGGATGATACTAAGATCAAGGCGGCAAACTTCAACAGCAGGGCATTAAATGCTTTATTTAGTGTGGTCACGAATGAAGAATTCAAGAAGATATCCTCTACTAAAACTGCTAAGGAAGCATGGATCATCCTTCAGACAACCTATGAGGGAACCAAGGCTGTCAAGGATTCGAAACTTCAGAGGCTTACTACAAGTTTTGAGGAGTTCAAGATGGAGGTGATGAGTCATTCGATGAGTTTTATGCCAAGCTCAAGGACATAGTGAACTCAGCCTTTAATCTTGGGGAAACCATTCTCGAACCCAAGATTGTTAGAAAGGTGCTTAGATCTTTACTCGAGAGATTTCACGCCAAGATCACCGCAATTGAGGAATCAAAGGATATTAAAAAAATTCCTTTGACAGATTTGGTTGGCAATCTGCAGATCTATGAGTTGGGTTTGACTAGGATAGGGAAATCAAGCAAGAGCAAGAGCAAGAGCAAGGCTTTGAAAGCCAAGAGCAGTGACACAGATGAGTCTTCAGACGATGAAGATTCTAAAATGAAGTCCTACATCACAAGGCAATTCAAGAAGTTCATGAAGAATACCAATGGGAAGGGCTTCGACAAGGACCGTAGACAATCTAGATCTTCTCAGTTTAAAAGTGAAGATAAAGGGAAGAAGGATGCTAGGGATGGCGGTCAGTACACTGTTCCCACAGGACCTAAGTGTTTTGGGTGTCAAAGTTTTGGACACATGAAACATGAGTGCCCCATATATCTCAAGACCATTGGGAAAAGCAAGGCACTTGCTGCTACATTGAGCGACAGCTAGAGGATGATTCTGATAATGAGGATGATGGAATCCTAAATGCCTTCACTGCCACTATAAATCCTACTGAAGGGATTGTTGAAGATGTGGATGAAGAAGAGGAATTGGTGGAGTCTAAGTTTGAAAAGATGGATGAGCAAGATGACATCCACACAGCCTATGCAAAGTTATACAAGGTCTCGGAAAAGCATGAGAAGTTGAATAGATTGGCCACCAAGAAGCTTAGTGAAGTGGAGCTTGAACGAGAAGAAATTTCCACAAAGTTTGATAAAGCCAATCAGACCATTGGATCACTGAGATTTAAGAATAATTTCTTGGCTGAGAAGACCAAGAAGCTTGGAAAGGACTTCAAGTGCAAAGCTTGATGAGATGCTTAATCTTCAGAAATCTACTTCTGATCGAACCGGTTTAGGATATGATTTCTCTTCTCCTAGTATTGCTTCTGCTAGTACTACAGTTTTTGTTCCTCCTAGTAATAATGTTGAAACTGAAAACAATAATGTACAAAATGTGTTAGTTAGTGAGAACATAGATAAGGGTAAATCTATCTTAGGAGCACCCCCTAAACTTGATAAAAAAAGAGATTAAGAACCGTAGGGCTAAGAAAGGAAACTCTCAAAAACCTAAACAGAAGAAGCAGCATCTCTGTCATCACTGTGGAGCAGTTGGACATACTCAACTAAATTGCGATAAGTGATTAGCCACTCAACAAAGTAACAGCATGATCTCATCTGGAAACCAGAATCAATTTCCATGTTAAGTAACATTTTTAGTTTTTAAGTAAACATATTAAAAATTGCAGAACCAAGATGATTTGACTAAACACTAAAAAGTAGGTGGGGGACTCTTCACTTTCTCTTTCTTCCCCGGTTTCCTTTTCGGCTTTTCCTCTCTTTCTTTTTTCTTTCACGTCTACAGCCCTACAAGTTTCTGTCTTCTTTGTATCTTGTGGGAAGCACTTTATTATGAGCATCACCATTAAATCCTTAGATTTTAAGATGATAAGCCCTATATGATATTATGAACTTGAGGAGTGAGAACCATTGAAATGATTGTGGTGGAGATAGACTGTGGAGTCTTATCAGAAATCATAATAATTCGAGATTTAGAAGTAAATTACAATCATACACACCATCTATATATGATGCATGTCACAATTTCCCTTGGAGTTTATAATTTTTGTACAAATTTTACAAAACCTATCTCACAATATTGATAGATCCAAATGTGAAATCTGTTTAAAAAGAAAAGAAAGAGTATGGAGATATCACTAAGGGAGACGAAGACCATTGATGGAGATGAAAGAAAGAAAGTAAGAGACTTGTGGGTTTTGAGAGAGTGTAGAGACCCAATAAGAGAGATGAAGGAAAAAATAGAGACAAGAGTCTGTGAAGAGAGAGAATAGGGGGGAAGCAAAAGCAACGGTAACAAGTTGGAAAATTTCTCTCGCATCAAATAAAATATTAATAATTTTATTGTGTAATTCAGATGAGACCTCACTTAAAAATATATATATATATATATAGACAAATGAAATACACAATTATATTTTTTCACTTTTAGAAAAATGTTATTAGAACTATGGTACTAAACACATTTTTTACATTATAAGTATTTTAACCATGAATTTTTATATCACTTTTTAAATTACAATTTTCACATCATTTTAAACACCAATACTTAAACACGAGTGCCAAACAGGCCTGGGTTGTAATCACAAATAAGTCAAGAGCAACATACGTTAAATAAGTAGTTCAAAAGCAGTGATTTTGGGCTTGCAATTTGGGTTTAATTATGGGCAGATTTTTTCCGCTGCTGTTGCTACTAGTTCAAAAGCAACATACGTTGAATAAGTCAAGATCTTCCCAAGATACATGGATCATTTAGTTATCACATTTCACACATCAATTAATCTGCTTCAGTACTTGAATTCCTCCATACTAACATAACCGTTACACCTAATTCAGACTTGAATTGGACCTAAGAGGGAAGCCCATGAATAGATTGTACAAACTACAAAGTTCAACTTCTGCTCAAGCTTCGATAGTCTCCTCATTATCTCTTTCAAAACCCTTTTCCTTATAACAAGTAGTATACAGCAGCTGTTACTGTAAATGATAATCAGACACTAAAACGTGTCAAATCAAAATCATCAAAACACTGTGATCAAGGATACGGTGAATATGATCCCAGTTCATAAAACCAGTATAAATTAAAAATGTTAATAGTTCATACTCACATGATCAACATCCAGATGAACATGGTTCTGTCCATAGCCATGTTGGTGGAGGCCAAAATATCTAACAATAGCTCGGAGAATCTGCTAGGTAATTAAACATACGACTGTCATGAACACCATTAAGTCCTTTTCATCAGAAAAATAAATAGAAATCCCTTTACATCCAGCAGATTCAAGTAACAATCATTCCCCAGAACAGACACTTGATCACCCAAGTTCTTTACCTCAACCGTTTGAACCGTTCGGTTCCCTTTTTAAATCATGGGTGTGTTAGAGACTTTTTTATTTTTTTAACAGACCAACATTTCTCAGCCCAAACCCACAGTCCACAATGCCCATTAATATTAAATACCACTTCTTACTAAAATTAGGCCCAAAAAAGCCCACAAATTTTGTCAATTAATAAAAAACCCAAATTTCAACCCAATGGGCTAAATGGGCCAACACTCAAATAAAGAGGGCCCACAAGTGTTCCGGTCTATTTTATGAGAGGCCCAAAAGGGAAGACAAAGGGAAGACATAAGCCCAACTAGTGAGTCCTAGCTCAAAGCTACCGACACAATATTGATCAAGATAACCTGTATACAAGTAATACTTATATATCAGAGTTATGTATTTTTCAACACGTCTAATGAAGTATTTATTGATGGTTGGCTTTCAAACTTCCAGGCATTTTAGAGTGGGAATACAAAACTAGTACTCTACATGGATGCTGAAACACAACAATCTTGTATTTTACATGGGCAAGATCAATTACATTAACAATAATAACAAAGAAAGAAATACATAATTTGTTTATTTTAGATAGGCAAGATCGGTTTCAAAAAAAAAAAAAAGATAGGCAAGATCAATTCCATCAAACAGAAACAGCCATCTAAATTATATAGCCTCTGAACCCATGCTACTTGAAGATAGAGCATGCTGTTTGTATAAAAGTGAGCACCAGAAGAACAATAGCAGCCACTGTTGAAGTGCCTCTCCAAGGGGTGCTAAAATATTCACGTTTTAATGTTGCCTGCCTTCTGTGCCAAGGATTCTCATAGAAACTATTCAATTTATTATAGAGATCAATGTAATCATTTCTTACCACTATCCATTCGATTCCTTTGTTAAGATTGTTAATCATAGAATTTGCTGCACTGTTGTCGCCTAGGTAATTGACCAAGATTTGTTTACCACAAAGAAAATCTACATCTTTTCTAGTATTGATAAGTGAATCCATCAAGAATAAGTAATCAGTAAAGTATGTATCTTTTATATAGCGAGTTTGCTCTAACACCATAATGTTTCGAGTAACAACTTCAGTCCAATCGTCTAATTTTAACGGGGGGGATTTTCAACACTCCTTTTTCATATTTTATGTCAAATCGGCATTCACTTGTAACAACCTCGAATTTTACTCCTGCCTCGTGGAGTTGAGTTGCAGTGTATAAAAGGTCATTCTGTTGATTACCTCTTTTTGGTCGCTTTTCTAGTGGAGGTATCTGGAACTGGAAGGTTCGAAGAAGATCGGTGAAGTGTTCTATTTTCACATTGGGAAGGGCCTGCACGGACTGCATGTTGAAGTGCCCAAAGTAGTTATAAGAAAGCTCAAGTAAACCATTGTAATCTGAGAGAGATGGAAATGCCAGGTGGTGTAGTTTCTCAATAACAAAGAATAGAAGCTGATTTTCAAGTAATAGCAAGTCAAGCCTTATAGCACTTGCCCTTGGTTTCACAAACATAGGATCATCACTTGTCCAACTTCTTGAACTAAATCTGAAGAAAAGCTCAAGAATGAAGCTCGCATCCATCAATATCATTTTCACAAACCTATCACTGGTAAGTTCAGTAGTCTCTGCGTAACACCCGCGAATGCTTTCTTCCATTTCCCTTATTATACCTACTAAATACTCCAACTTTATCGCACTCCGTTACACGAAACTCCTGAAGTATCTCTCTTTATGCTCTTCCATGGCTCTCAATCCTTTGTTTTTGTGGTGAAACGGGCCAATTGAAACTACCTGATGAGTGTAGGCTTCTTCCTTCCATTTTCGAAGGTGGCGTGGAACCTTGTAGATAAGATACTGAGTTGATGGTTGAATCTCGGGCCTTAATTATGAAGATTTTTCTAATTTCAATTACCAACTCATCATTTTTATTTCTAATTCCACCTGAAATGTTTGCTTCCTTTTGAGCATTTTGATCTTTATTATTCATTGAAGCAATTGCTAGTTGAATTTCCGCGCTAGCTAGCTGATTCTTCCGTCTCCCAAGCTGTCTTCCTTAAATTTCCTTAGGACAAACACAAAACCCACTAGCATTAGAAATATTAGGTGATACTTGTAAAAAAAAAAATATTTAAAAAACGTGGATAAACTAGCTAGGTGATTACTCATGATGCATGGACAAGCTATCATCGTCTACCATCATCATCCTAGAAATCTGATTGTAAATGACTAGTCATTTTGAATGATAGAGTTCGATTTTGGTTTTGGAAAAAACAATAGTTAATAGGATTGTAATACCCAGAAAAAAATAATAATAATAATAATAAAATAAAATAAAAGGAGGGATATTTAAGTAAATTTCTATGGGGCCAATTTTATAATAATTTCTAATTATAAGGGAGTTTTTTAGAAAATAAAGTTGAAACCCTAACTATATATAAGCTTATTAAGTCAACGCATATGGAGGAATATTTTGAGAGAGGAAATTACCCAAAAGACTGAAGTAGAGAAAGATTGAACACACCATTAAGGTAAGAGCTTAAGAAATCTTGTCATTTTTCTAAATTTAGACTTTATGTGGTATTATAATATTTTCTTATGTGGGTATTTTTAACCAGCAGTGAAACTATTTAAATATTCAAAAGTTTTAAGGATGTAAACGAAGAAAAGCTTAGATTTATTTTTTTGTAAACTGGACAGCGTACCTACAGATTTTTCTAGGTTTAGTGATAAGCGCATATTGAAGCTGCAGATTTAAGCAGGTGAGGGTCAAGTTTCTACACAGTGTTTGATTTCATATATGAAAGCTCGAAAATGTATTTTAAACACAAGAGCTGTTTAGACCCCCAAATTAAAGTTACGGCTCGATTAATTTTACACTAACTTAATACTAAGTGTGGAATAATGTAAATGCGAGCGGACAAACATACAAGTTACTCTAATCCATAATCAAAGCAACACAGCAGTAAAAAGGAATATAAAAGAGTAGAGAAGAAAGATGCAAACACAAAATAACACGCCGATGTGTTATCGAAGAGGAAACTGAAGAACTCGGTGAAAAACCTTTCCGCTGCCCTCTAAGCGGAAATCAATCCACTAGACAATCAGTTGGGATACATGGGTTAGCAAGAGACCCTCCAAGCTCTTACTCCAACAAGGTTTCTCAGAATCATGTCTTGTCTAGCACTTTAGATCCCGCAACAAGCTCTATGTTGCATCTACCATCCTTGGCTTCTTCCAATGCTTCCCAGCAGCTCCAAAACACTCTCTACACGCTGAAAAGGTATGGGTTGTGTTTGGGTACAAATCTCCTCTCAATGTATGACAATGGGAGAGGGAAGGAGAAGATGCTACAATAATTTCTCACTAAGGATGAATAGCTCTCTCTCTAAAAGATGGGTGTGTGTGTTGTAGAAAACCTATCTAGAGTTGTTCTCTCTGAATTGGCCTCCTCTATATTTGTGGGTAATGAGGGTATATATATTATGGGTGAAGAGCAAGAAAGTCACTCTTAAAAATCCTCCAGGCAGAATGTTTCGCAACTACCCCGCAAGAAGGCCTTACCCGCGAGACACTTGCGAAAATGACAACCTGGCACGACTCTTCAGCTTCCAGTCATATGCTCCTCACATGGCTCTTTCGTGGGTTAGTTTTTCCGAAACTTCTTGCGAAATCCACTAATCTTCACTTTAGCTTAAGTCTTCACCAAGTTAATACTAAACCCAATACAATAAAATCCCATAAAATACAAGGAACAAAATTAAAACAATTACAATACTTTTTGTCAAGGAATAAAGCCAACAAAAACATAGTTGTAAACCACAACTTTACAATCTCCTCTTTTGGCTATTCTATGACAAAACATCCTTTAACAGACTCTAGACTTAAACGTGACTTTGGGAACAATGGCAAAACTCACTCACACCTAAATCTAGAAGTTGTGATGGACTTAGAACATGTATACCTGTAGCCTGAAATACTTACACAAAACACATTAGACCCTCAAGGTAAATCAAGTGATAAAAAGACAAATATAATGTAACAAGTAAAATGCGATCAAGTAAACATGTTGTAAAACATATGAGCAACTTGATCATACACCAAAACAGTCATATGGAAATGACCACAATGATCATATAGCAAAGCAAATGATCATCCGAACATACAACCAATAAAGCACAATAGCATAAGGATAAAAGCATGTCCAACATATAAGCACGATGCAATGAGAGCAATAAAGCATATCAAAGCACCATAAAGCAACGAGAAAACAAGCATAAAGTAAATCAAGGTTTTCTCAAAAAAATGTCTTCTCTCCCTTAGTAAATGCATCTCCCATATGGCTTTCTCCCCTTACGAATGTGCACGAGGTAGAATTTCTCCCCCTAAGAATATGCATATGAGTCATATAAAAATGACGAAACACATTGGTATACTCTCCGGTATACTCTCTCCCTTTTTGTCATAAATAGACAAATAAATCAAGAGGAAGGAGGAAAAGACAAGAAGATATGAACAAGGACAAGATGCATGAGGGGTGCTCGATGAATGAGAAAATGAAGCTCAAACAAAAGATAAAAACACATTTTTTTTTTTTTAAATGCTACAAAGCATAAAGTAAACATGACATGCTAAGGATGATGGAACATGATGTAAACCTAGGCATGACATAGATACAAGAACATGTTATAAGTGCTAAAAAATCTAAAAAGACTTAACTAGCATGAGTGAAGTGCAAAACATATCAAGTGATCAAGTGTGTGCAGCAAAGGTGCATTTAGTGTGCATGTGAGATGCATGACTAATGCATGAATAAGCACTCATGGGGCAAAGTGTATAAATCACACCACCAATGATCAAAATATGATAAACATGAATAATTATGGTGATCCCCAAAATTTGGTACTCATCGGAGTCCAAAACAACGAGAAAATGTCATTTAGGCATTTTATCAAACACTTAGAGTACACACACTACACATGTATGTTAAATAATGCATGAACATATGAAAATCTTGCCTAAATACATGTTATTTTTCCCACAAGGGGCCAACATCCAAAGCAAATCATCATTTAAAACAAAGCCCAATCAAAAAGATTGACAAAAAATAAGTTTTTCAACTCCCATTTGAAAAAATCCCAACTATGAACATAAAACCCCCAAAACATAATCTAAGGATCAAAATCAATGAAAAAGAGTTAAAGATTACCTTAGAGATGTTTATGGAATGTAAAACACTTAAAATTAGTTGGGTTTCGATGTTGAAGCATTAAAACAGGGGTTTGGGAGAAAATGGGAGAAGTTTAAAACAAAAGACCCACGAAATGCCCTTTAAAAAGCTGATCTAGAAATTTTCGCAGAAAACTTACTCGCGAAGTTACTCACAAAATTTTTTGCGGGTAAGTCTTACTCGCAAGACAGTCGCGAAACTCTCTATCCAAAGCTAAAAAAACTTTAAAATTGGACCAACTCCCAATTGAGCCTATACATGAAATAGGTCACGAAAACACTCAGAAAACATGTTTTTCACACAAAAACACTTTAAAAACTTTGAAAAACATAGGTGATACAAATCACTTCCAAAAGCAAACAAAAAGAACAAAAATCTTTTTGGTTTGAACTACATATGGTTGAGCACACACACATCACATTTGAACATGTACAAACACACAAATGAAATAAGCATTCATTGAACATTAAACTTGTGTGTTGTGTGTATGAATCAAGTATGGAATAGTCCTTAGAACAGAGTAAAGCTTCAATGATCAATTCAATCAAGTCATACACAACTGGTACTAAGTCAAATGGTCTATCTCAATTATAGAAATGAACATATATGACCTCTCACAAATTGATTACAAATCTTAGAAACTTTCATTTGACTTCTACATAAATCATAACAGTTGATCCTTTTTGGATAATACATCTCTTTTTGAGATTGGCGCTTGAAATTTTTGATATTTCAACATTAAGATTTAGCCTTTGGATTTTTGAGCGCCTTACATTTCAAATTAAAAATGTTGTTTTTCCTTTTTTCTAGTCAAATACTAATATGTGTAATAGTTTCTGCAGCTCATTATCTCTTTTCATTTAGAGATTTACATTTGGTGAGCTCTATTGCAAAAATATAAAAGTAAAAGTGGGAAGATATATAGGCACAAGTTTATGCAAGTATCAAGACCATCAAGACTATAAACCAATCATTCATGACAAGCTTGAAGATCTATTTACAACAATCACACATAGTTTTCAAGATTTCTCCCACACAGATATATGTGCATACATAACAAGCTAAGCTCGTAAATGCACTACACCATTAGTACGAAGGTACTAGACCAAACTCACATGTGACATGTGCTCAAACATATACGATCAAACTTTTTGAATTTTTCACTTATTATGTAGTTTTGGATTTTTACACACACAAAACAAAGAAATAAAAGTAAGATAAAAAAAACAAAAGCAAAACAATGCATGTAAAGAGATGCATGATGCACAAATGCATGAAAGGTCCTATAAAGATCGAAAAAATTAGATCAATGACTAAAAGAGTAAAAGTTCAACCATAGAAACCCTTCCTCATCCAAACAAAACAATTGTTTGGAATGAGTGTCTCATGAGAAGTGAGACAAGGGTTGGAAGAATGAGAACCAGAGATGCACATAAACAAGGAGTCAAGAGCATTAAACACTTTTTCTAACAACACGCTATTTTCACTCAAATCTATTTTACCCTTTTTAGCACTACTTCCAAGAAGTTCAAGTTTCTCTTTTCTTTTGATTCTTTTAAGAGCATGAAGCTTAGAGCAATGAGGTCTTAGATGACCAAAAGCACCACAATGATGACAAACAATGTGTTTAGGTCCATTAGACTTTTTGGGAATGGATCTAGCAATTTTGTTTTATTCTCTTTTCAACTTAGAACATTGAGGCCTTATATGACCAATCACACCACAATGGTGACAAGTTGAAATAAATTTAGATCCATCCAAAACCTTAGGTTGAGACCTAAACAAATGCTTGGACTTAAGAGCTTTTCTCTCCACTTTTTGATTTCTTTTGTGTAAAGGAATATATACCGATTTGTCCTTTGAGGTAGAACATACAATAAGCACAACATCGGGTACCACAACATGATTACAACATATATTTTCATCATTTTTAGCAATAGGTTCAGCAATCAAACACTTGGCATGCATCTTAAGATATTTATTTTCACATGTTAGCTCATCAACAAGTTTGTTAGACAAAACAAGTTTAGCATCCAAGTTCATATTTAAACATTCAAACTCTTTCAGTTTTTCAAGAAAATTTTCAGCAAGTTTCTTATATTTCTCAACCAATTTGTTGGATTCATTGAGCCTAGCAATCAAATCATCCTTTTCACAAATAACTTGCTCAAATTCTTTATAAACTTCTTAGCATTTTTCTTCAAGAGTTTGTCAACAACACCCATAGATTCAAGTAACATGTCATCACAATTATGAGGATACTCATAGAGGCATTTTCACAAACACATGGCATGTACAATTAACAACATCCATAGAAGCATACAAAGCATTATCCATGGCAAAACACACATGGGGTCAGGATCACATTTAGGTAATGAAACCAAAACAAGTGTACCCGCTCTGATACCAATTGAAAGCTCGAAAATGTGTGATGCGACTTAAATAATGCTCCCAAGTGCAGGATTATCGCGAAGTAATAACTCGGAAAGTCCGAGGTCGAATCCACAAGGAAAAGGGAATAAATTAGCAAACCACAAGAGAATGAAACTAAAATAATAAAGTTTAACTGAAGAAATTTTTGATAGTTTAGTAAAGGTAATCTAAATTAAGAGAAAATAACAATATATTAAGGCACTAAAGTTTAGGGATCCACACACAAGACATCTATTGGTAGTCTTAACAATATTTATTTTAACTCAACTAAAATTCATACGAATGATGATTTTAGTCGGATGATTTAACAATAAAAACTCAAGAATTAATTATTTAAGGTAGTTTCATGCAATTGATTGATTTTAGGCAAAACAAAATTAGTGAATTAATTCGCAGGGAATACTAAGCATTTAACGTGCCCGGAGTCTATGATAAATCAAAGGATTATACAGAACTAAACATTTTTCTAGATGAGTAAAACAATCAAAAACATAAAAACATAATCATTAAAACCAATAAATAATTATTAAGAACATACCAATAAACGGTTGGGTTTCACCCCTTGCCTTAGCAAGGCTTCTAGCAAGCCATAACACAAATAAAACTCTAAAAATTGTAAAGAAACTTTAAGAAAACCTAAATTATGTTCTACAGCGGCTCTCCTTTGAATTTTGCCCTAAAAAGCCTTTAAATAGGTCAAGGAATCCTATTACAAGTTGAATTCTCGTTTGGAGAAAATCCCAGGTTTTTAGGCTTCAATTAACCGACGTTTTTGGCCCATTTAACTTCAGAATTCAGACTTTTGGTAAACTAAACAATTGTAACCCTTTAAGTTAGATTTCCAGCTCAACTTGAATCATCTCAATTGGACATCTGAGCTGAAAGTTATGCTTCAAATACTAACTGGTGCACAAGCTGAAATCTTAATCCGAATTGGATTTGGATTAAGTGCAAATTTCCCTTTGATTCCTTGCTCCAATTAGACTTGAATTTAATTGGGTTGGCCTTCTTTGACTTTGTCATGGTCCTTGTAAAATTAAAGTCCATTAACTTTCTTCTTTGTACAAATCCATTTATTTAATTTCATTACCCTACAAAAGACAAATTCACGCATTAAAATTCAATTAAGCACAAAATTGATTATTCAGTATTATTCCAAAATCAACTATAAAATGCATGAATTAACTCAAAATAAGTATGATAATATTTTCTAATAATAATATAAATATGCAAAATTAAGCTATTATCAATGTGATTTAAAACACAAGAGCTGTTTAGACCCCCAAATTAAAGTTACAGCTCGATTGATTTTACACTAACTTAATACTAAGTGCAGAATAGTTTAAATACGAGCGAACAAACATACAAGCTACTCTAATCCATAATCAAAGCAACACAGCAGTAAAAAAGAATGTAAAAGAGTAGGGAAGAGAGATGTAAATACAAGATAACACACCAATGTGTTATCGAAGAGGAAACCGAAGAACTCGACGGAAAATCTATCTGCCGCCCTCCAAGTGGAAATCAATCCACTAGACAATCAGTTGGGATACATGGGTTAGTAAGAGACCCTCTAAGCCTAATCTACCTAATGTACCTAAGCCCTCCAAGCTCCTACTCCAACAAGACTTCTTGGAACCGTGTCTTGTCTAGCTCTTCGGATCCCGCAACAAACTCCATGTTGCATCTGCCATCCTTGGCTTCTTCCAATATTTTCCAACAGCTCCAAAACACTCTCTACACTCTGACAATGTGTGAGTTGTGTTTGGGTACAAATCTCCTCTCAATGTATGACAATGGGAGAGGGAAGGAGAAGAGGTTACAATGATTTCTCACTAAGGATGAGTAGCTCTCTCTCTCTAAAAGATGGGTGTGTGTGTTATAGAAAACCTATCTAAGGTTTTTCACTCTGAATTGGCCTCCTCTATATTTGAGGGTAATGAGGATATATATAGTATGAGTAAAGGTAAAAAAGTCACTCTTAAAAATGCTCCAGGCAGAATGTTTCGCGACTACCTCGCAAGAAGGCCTTACCCACGAGACACTCACGAAAACAACAGCCTAGCACGACTCTTCAGCTTCCAGTCATGTGCTCCTCACATGGCTCTTTCGCGAGTTAGCTTCTCGCAAAATCCATTGATCTTCACTTTAGCTTGAGTTTTCACCAACTTAATACTAAACCCAATACAATAAAATCCCACAAAATATAAGGAACAAAATTAAAGCAATTATAACACTTTTTGTCATGGAATAAAGCCAACAAAAACATAGTTGTAAATCACAACTTTACAATATATATGATTATGAACAATCTGACTATGATTTTATTCTGACACCCAACCAATGGGGGTTATTCTTTGGTACTCTGATACCCAAACTAATGGGGGTTATTCATTGGTATTCTGATACCCAGCCAATGAGGATTATTCGTTGGTATTCTGTTACCCAAACCAATGGGGGTTATTCATTGATACTCCGATACCCAGCCAATGGGGGTTATTCATTAGTACTTGATGCCCAGTCACGGAGATATACTGTGACCATAGTCATAAGATTGTTAAGAATATGAATTACATTGAATATTTGAACTATTTTGAGTCCTTAAAACTACTTATGTGATTTTGCAAATATTTGAGTATTTGAACTATTTTGAGTCATTAAAACTGCTTATATATATATATATATATATATATTTTTTTTTTTTTTTTTAAAAGTGACATATATATATATATATATATATATTTTTTTTTTTTTTAAATCTATGGACCAAAATAAGAGCTCAAAAAATGTGGGAGCCAAAGTGAAACCTAGCCCAAAATGTAGGCGCCAAAAATGTATGTTTGCCAAAAAACAGTCACTCTGGCCTCTAGGATTTCTTTGACACACATGCTACTCGTAGAACACCAAAAACAAAACCACGAGTCACAGAGTCAGAGTTATACAAAAACTATTATTAACTATGAAAAAAAAATTTCGAAGATTCTAATAATCATTCTCCATTTCTTTTTTTTTTTTTTTTTTGAAGAGGGAGATTTGTTAATTAAAAGCAAAGCACATAAAGTATGTTCATTGGACACTTCTACTTGGTGTCTGTTTACAAAAGGGACCAAGGAACACTCTCTAGGAGGAAAAAGATTTTTGTATCAAAAGATATCATGTCATCTGTATCAAAATTAAATAAAAGAGAGATATGTATGCAAAAATAACTACCCGCTAACATATATCTTTCAATTGTTAGTGAGTTATTTATTTTTTGTTGACATTACTCATATTTATTGGATTTTGATACTACTAATATAGTATCATTTGATATAAAATACCTTCTACTCTAGGAGTGTATTTCTACTAAAAAGATTGTACATATAATTACAAGAAACAAAAGATGGACACTGTTTTATCAACAACAACAACAACAACCAAAAAAAAAAAAGACACTGTGCATATATTTCTAGTTGACTTGAGTTGCTGCCTTCCCCGTTTTGCTGACCGGTCCATCACTCTGTTTGCCTCACCGTAGGTATGATGCAGATGAACGGCATATTTAGTAGTAGTTTTCAAATATTGTTATTCAAAATAATATAAAAATTGTGATTTAAAAAGTATTGTAAAAATACATGTTTAAAGTACTCATAATGTAAAAAATGTGTTTAATACCATGTTTCAAACAACATATTTTAAAATCTGAAAAAATATAGCTCTCTTGCCAGAAGAATCATGTAATCACAAATTAAAGAGGCCAATTCTTACCTTCTTTCCACCATAGTCTAACTAAAAAATTAAAAAAGGAAATGAGGGTGTACAGAACAAGCTAACAGGCAACAATAACAGCTCGTAGATTAAGAGGCTGTTTGGCTTCAAAAATTTCATCACTCAATTTTCGTCACTCAATTTTCATAACTCATCACTCATCACTCATCACTCATAACTCATCACTCATCACCCATCACTCTAAATACTACACCCGTTTGGCACCATCACTCAATTTCCATCATTCAATATTTTTCACACTATTTATGGGTCCCATGCCTGTCATTTGGTCAGAAAAAAACTGTTTTGTGGGCCCCACAATTTTTTCTGTTCTAATTTTCCCTCAACCCCTGATACTTTCCCAAAACACAGACCCGAACCCAGCTCCAACCACAATAACGAAAACAGCAACAGCAACAGCGGCATCAACAACAACAACAACAACAAAATGTGGCCAATCAGGAAAAAAAAAAAAAAAAAAAAAAAAAAAAAAAAAAAAAAGGAAGAATGAAGACCGAACCCAGTGAAAGAAGAAGAAGAAAAAAAAAAAAAAATGGAACCCAGTGAAAAGGAAAGAAAAGAAGGAAAAAAAAAAAAGAACAAGCCCAAGACCAGACAAAAAGAAACACGTAAGAAAAAAAAAAAGAACAAGCTAAAAGAAGGAGAATAGAAAAGAAAAGAAGGAAAAAAAAAAAAAAAATAACCCCAGAAAGTGAAGAGAAGAAAAAGAAGAAAAAAAAAAAAAAAGAACCAGCTCAGAAAAGAAAGGAGAATAGAAAGAAAAGAAGGAAAAAAAAAAAAAAGAATCAACCCCAGAAAGTGAAAAGAGAAGAAAAGAGAGAAGAAAAAAAAAAAAAAAAACCAAGCTCAGAAAGTGAAAAGGAGAAGAAGAAAGAGAAGAAGAAGGAGGAGGAGGAGCAGCGTCCCAGACCACGTGAAAGACAAAAAGAAAAGAAAAAAAAAGGAGGTAAAGGGGACATCAGATGGTGGGAG
>NW_027069787.1:632982-667316 GCF_002906115.3 Quercus suber | reverse complement strand
AAATGACTTACACAAACACATTAGACCCTCAAGGTAAATCAAGTGATAAAAAGACAATATAATGTAAACAAGTAAAATGCGATCAAGTAAACATGTTGTAAAACATATGAGCAACTTGATCATACACCAAAACAGTCATATGGAAATGACCACAATGATCATATAGCAAAGCAAATGATCATCCGAACATACAACAATAAAGCACAATAGCATAAGGATAAAAGCATGTCCAACATATAAGCACGATGCAATGAGAGCAATAAGCATATCAAAGCACCATAAAGCAACGAGAAAACAAGCATAAAGTAAATCAAGGTTTTCTCAAAAAAATGTCTTCTCTCCCTTAGTAAATGCATCTCCCATATGGCTTTCTCCCCTTACGAATGTGCACGAGGTAGAATTTCTCCCCCTAAGAATATGCATATGAGTCATATAAAAAATGACGAAACACATTGGTATACTCTCCGGTATACTCTCTCCTTTTTGTCATAAATAGACAATAAATCAAGAGGAAGGAGGAAAAGACAAGAAGATATGAACAAGGACAAGATGCATGAGGGGTGCTCGATGAATGAGAAAATGAAGCTCAAACAAAAGATAAAAACACATTTTTTTTTTTTTAAATGCTACAAAGCATAAAGTAAACATGACATGCTAAGGATGATGGAACATGATGTAAACCTAGGCATGACATAGATACAAGAACATGTTATAAGTGCTAAAAAATCTAAAAAGACTTAACTAGCATGAGTGAAGTGCAAAACATATCAAGTGATCAAGTGTGTGCAGCAAAGGTGCATTTAGTGTGCATGTGAGATGCATGACTAATGCATGAATAAGCACTCATGGGGCAAAGTGTATAAATCACACCACCAATGATCAAAATATGATAAACATGAATAATTATGGTGATCCCCAATTTGGTACTCATCGGAGTCCAAAACAACGAGAAAATGTCATTTAGGCATTTTATCAAACACTTAGAGTACACACACTACACATGTATGTTAAATAATGCATGAACATATGAAAATCTTGCCTAAATACATGTTATTTTTCCCACAAGGGGCCAACATCCAAAGCAAATCATCATTTAAAACAAAGCCCAATCAAAAAGATTGACAAAAATAAGTTTTTCAACTCCCATTTGAAAAATCCCAACTATGAACATAAAACCCCCAAAAACATAATCTAAGGATCAAAATCAATGAAAAGAGTTAAAGATTACCTTAGAGATGTTTATGGAATGTAAAACACTTAAAATTAGTTGGGTTTCGATGTTGAAGCATTAAAACAGGGGTTTGGGAGAAAATGGGAGAAGTTTAAAACAAAAGACCACGAAATGCCCTTTAAAAAGCTGATCTAGAAATTTTCGCAGAAACTTACTCGCGAAGTTACTCAAAAATTTTTTGCGGGTAAGTCTTACTCGCAAGACAGTCGCGAAACTCTCTATCCAAAGCTAAAAAAACTTTAAAATTGGACCAACTCCAATTGAGCCTACATGAAATAGGTCACGAAACACTCAGAAAACATGTTTTTCACACAAAAACACTTTAAAAACTTTGAAAAACATAGGTGATACAAATCACTTCCAAAAGCAAACAAAAAGAACAAAAATCTTTTTGGTTTGAACTACATATGGTTGAGCACACACACATCACATTTGAACATGTACAAACACACAAATGAAATAAGCATTCATTGAACATTAAACTTGTGTGTTGTGTGTATGAATCAAGTATGGAATAGTCCTTAGAACAGAGTAAAGCTTCAATGATCAATTCAATCAAGTCATACACAACTGGTACTAAGTCAAATGGTCTATCTCAATTATAGAAATGAACATATATGACCTCTCACAAATTGATTACAAATCTTAGAAACTTTCATTTGACTTCTACATAAATCATAACAGTTGATCCTTTTTGGATAATACATCTTTTTGAGATTGGCGCTTGAAATTTTTGATATTTCAACATTAAGATTTAGCCTTTGGATTTTTGAGCGCCTTACATTTCAAATTAAAATGTTGTTTTCCTTTTTCTAGTCAAATACTAATATGTGTAATAGTTTCTGCAGCTCATTATCTCTTTTCATTTAGAGATTTACATTTGGTGAGCTCTATTGCAAAAATATAAAAGTAAAAGTGGGAAGATATATAGGCACAAGTTTATGCAAGTATCAAGACCATCAAGACTATAAACCAATCATTCATGACAAGCTTGAAGATCTATTTACAACAATCACACATAGTTTTCAAGATTTCTCCCAAAGATATATGTGCATACATAACAAGCTAAGCTCGTAAATGCACTACACCATTAGTACGAAGGTACTAGACCAAACTCACATGTGACATGTGCTCAAACATATACGATCAAACTTTTGAATTTTTCACTTATTATGTAGTTTTGGATTTTTACACACAAAAACAAAGAAATAAAAGTAAGATAAAAAAAACAAAGCAAAACAATGCATGTAAAGAGATGCATGATGCACAAATGCATGAAAGGTCCTATAAAGATCGAAAAAATTAGATCAATGACTAAAAGAGTAAAAGTTCAACCATAGAAACCCTTCTCATCCAACAAAACAATTGTTTGGAATGAGTGTCTCATGAGAAGTGAGACAAGGGTTGGAAGAATGAGAACCAGAGATGCACATAAACAAGGAGTCAGAGCATTAAACACTTTTTCTAACAACACGCTATTTTCACTCAAATCTATTTTACCCTTTTTAGCACTACTTCCAAGAAGTTCAAGTTTCTCTTTTTCTTTTGATTCTTTTAAGAGCATGAAGCTTAGAGCAATGAGGTCTTAGATGACCAAAAGCACCACAATGATGACAAACAATGTGTTTAGGTCCATTAGACTTTTTGGGAATGGATCTAGCAATTTTGTTTTATTCTCTTTTCAACTTAGAACATTGAGGCCTTATATGACCAATCACACCACAATGGTGACAAGTTGAAATAAATTTAGATCCATCCAAAACTTAGGTTGAGACCTAAACAAATGCTTGGACTTAAGAGCTTTTCTCACTTTTTGATTTCTTTTGTGTAAGGAATATATACCGATTTGTCCTTTGAGGTAGAACATACAATAAGCACAACATCGGGTACCACAACATGATTACAACATATATTTTCATCATTTTTAGCAATAGGTTCAGCAATCAAACACTTGGCATGCATCTTAAGATATTTATTTTCACATGTTAGCTCTCAACAAGTTTGTTAGACAAAACAAGTTTAGCATCCAAGTTCATATTTAAACATTCAAACTCTTTCAGTTTTTCAAGAAAATTTTCAGCAAGTTTCTTATATTTCTCAACCAATTTGTTGGATTCATTGAGCCTAGCAATCAAATCATCCTTTTCACAAATAACTTGCTCAAATTCTTTATAAACTTCTTAGCATTTTTCTTCAAGAGTTTGTCAACAACACCCATAGATTCAAGTAACATGTCATCACAATTATGAGGATACTCATAGAGGCATTTTCACAAACACATGGCATGTACAATTAACAACATCCATAGAAACAAAGCATTATCCATGGCAAAACACACATGGGGTCAGGATCACATTTAGGTAATGAAACCAAAACAAGTGTACCCGCTCTGATACCAATTGAAAGCTCGAAAATGTGTGATGCGACTTAAATAATGCTCCCAAGTGCAGGATTATCGCGAAGTAATAACTCGGAAAGTCCGAGGTCGAATCCACAAGGAAAAGGGAATAAATTAGCAAACCACAAGAGAATGAAACTAAAATAATAAAGTTTAACTGAAGAAATTTTTGATAGTTTAGTAAAGGTAATCTAAATTAAGAGAAAATAACAATATATTAAGGCACTAAAGTTTAGGGATCCACACACAAGACATCTATTGTAGTCTTAACAATATTTATTTTAACTCAACTAAAATTCATACGAATGATGATTTTAGTCGGATGATTTAACAATAAAACTCAAGAATTAATTATTTAAGGTAGTTTCATGCAATTGATTGATTTTAGGCAAAACAAAATTAGTGAATTAATTCGCAGGGAATACTAAGCATTTAACGTGCCCGGAGTCTATGATAAATCAAAGGATTATACAGAACTAAACATTTTTCTAGATGAGTAAAACAATCAAAAACATAAAAACATAATCATTAAAACCAATAAATAATTATTAAGAACATACCAATAAACGGTTGGGTTTCACCCCTTGCCTTAGCAAGGCTTCTAGCAAGCCATAACACAAATAAAACTCTAAAATTTGTAAGAAACTTTAAAAAACCTAAATTATGTTCTACAGCGGCTCTCCTTTGAATTTTGCCCTAAAAAGCCTTTAAATAGGTCAAGGAATCCTATTACAAGTTGAATTCTCGTTTGGAGAAAATCCCAGGTTTTTAGGCTTCAATTAACCGACGTTTTTGGCCCATTTAACTTCAGAATTCAGACTTTTGGTAAACTAAACAATTGTAACCCTTTAAGTTAGATTTCCAGCTCAACTTGAATCATCTCAATTGGACATCTGAGCTGAAAGTTATGCTTCAAATACTAACTGGTGCACAAGCTGAAATCTTAATCCGAATTGGATTTGGATTAAGTGCAAATTTCCCTTTGATTCCTTGCTCCAATTAGACTTGAATTTAATTGGGTTGGCCTTCTTTGACTTTGTCATGGTCCTTGTAAAATTAAAGTCCATTAACTTTCTTCTTTGTACAAATCCATTTATTTAATTTCATTACCCTACAAAAGACAAATTCACGCATTAAATTCAATTAAGCACAAAATTGATTATTCAGTATTATTCCAAAATCAACTATAAAATGCATGAATTAACTCAAAATAAGTATGATAATATTTTCTAATAATAATATAAATATGCAAAATTAAGCTATTATCAATGTGATTTAAAACACAAGAGCTGTTTAGACCCCCAAATTAAAGTTACAGCTCGATTGATTTTACACTAACTTAATACTAAGTGCAGAATAGTTTAAATACGAGCGAACAAACATACAAGCTACTCTAATCCATAATCAAAGCAACACAGCAGTAAAAGAATGTAAAAGAGTAGGGAAGAGAGATGTAAATACAAGATAACACACCATGTGTTATCGAAGAGGAAACCGAAGAACTCGACGAAAATCTATCTGCCGCCTCCAAGTGGAAATCAATCCACTAGACAATCAGTTGGGATACATGGGTTAGTAAGAGACCCTCTAAGCCTAATCTACCTAATGTACCTAAGCCCTCCAAGCTCCTACTCCAACAAGACTTCTTGGAACCGTGTCTTGTCTAGCTCTTCGGATCCGCAACAAACTCCATGTTGCATCTGCCATCCTTGGCTTCTTCCAATATTTTCCAACAGCTCCAAAACACTCTCTACACTCTGACAATGTGTGAGTTGTGTTTGGGTACAAATCTCCTCTCAATGTATGACAATGGGAGAGGGAAGGAGAAGAGGTTACAATGATTTCTCACTAAGGATGAGTAGCTCTCTCTCTAAAAGATGGTGTGTGTGTTATAGAAAACCTATCTAAGGTTTTTCACTCTGAATTGGCCTCCTCTATATTTGAGGGTAATGAGGATATATATAGTATGAGTAAAGGTAAAAAAGTCACTCTAAAAATGCTCCAGGCAGAATGTTTCGCGACTACCTCGCAAGAAGGCCTTACCCACGGACACTCACGAAAACAACAGCCTAGCACGACTCTTCAGCTTCCAGTCATGTGCTCCTCACATGGCTCTTTCGCGAGTTAGCTTCTCGCAAAATCCATTGATCTTCACTTTAGCTTGAGTTTTCACCAACTTAATACTAAACCCAATACAATAAAATCCCACAAAATATAAGGAACAAAATTAAAGCAATTATAACACTTTTTGTCATGGAATAAAGCCAACAAAAACATAGTTGTAAATCACAACTTTACAATATATATGATTATGAACAATCTGACTATGATTTTATTCTGACACCCAACAATGGGGTTATTCTTTGGTACTCTGATACCCAAACTAATGGGGGTTATTCATTGGTATTCTGATACCCAGCCAATGAGGATTATTCGTTGGTATTCTGTTACCCAAACCAATGGGGTTATTCATTGATACTCCGATACCCAGCCAATGGGGGTTATTCATTAGTACTTGATGCCCAGTCACGGAGATATACTGTGACCATAGTCATAAGATTGTTAAGAATATGAATTACATTGAATATTTGAACTATTTTGAGTCCTTAAAACTACTTATGTGATTTTGCAAATATTTGAGTATTTGAACTATTTTGAGTCATTAAAACTGCTTATATATATATATATATATATATTTTTTTTTTTTTGTGGAACATATTGTAAGTTATAACTTTTATATATGGAAAACTGACTGCTTTCTAAACCATCTATATGATATATTTGTCAGATTAAAGTATGTGATCTATTTGCAACTTATTATTCTAAGACTATGAAACTTCTTCAGTTATTTTGAAAACACATAGTATATATATATATATATATTATAACTTTGAAAATCATATTACATCTTATACCTTACAGATCTATTGCTTGATAGAACTTATTAGACTTTGGTTACTTATTGAGTTGTCAACTCATCCCCTTTTCCCCTCTAGTTTCAGATTGTGAAGAATAGCAAATTTTGGGAGTTTGATGTTGTGTTGTGAACAGTGAAAGAAGCTTAGAGGCTGTTTGGCTTCAAAAATTTCATCACTCAATTTTCGTCACTCAATTTTCATAACTCATCACTCATCACTCATCACTCATAACTCATCATCATCACCCATCACTCTAAATACTACACCCGTTGGCACCATCACTCATATTTCCATCATTCAATATTTTTCACACTATTTATGGGTCCCATGCCTGTCATTTGGTCAGAAAAAACTGTTTTGTGGGCCCCACAATTTTTTCTGTTTCAATTTTCCCTCAACCCCTGATACTTTCCCAAAACACAGACCCGAACCCAGCTCCAACCACAATAACGAAAACAGCAACAGCCGCGGCATCAACAACAACAACAACAAAATGTGGCCAATCAGGAAAAAAAAAAAAAAAAAAAAAACAGAAACGAACCAGGAAAAAAAAAAAAAGGAAGAATGAAGACCGAACCCAGTGAAAGAAGAAGAAGAAAAAAAAAAAAGAATGGAAACCCAGTGAAAAGGAAAGAAAAGAAGGAAAAAAAAAAAAGAATCCAACCCAAGACAAGTGACCAAAAAAAACACGTGAAGAAAAAAAAAGAACAAGCAAAAGAGAGAATAGAAAAGAAAAGAAGGAAAAAAAAAAAAAAAAATCGAACCCAGAAAGTGAAAGAGAAGAAAAGAAGAAAAAAAAAAAAAAAAACCAAGCTCAGAAAAGAAAGGAGAATAGAAAGAAAAGAAGGAAAAAAAAAAAAAAGAATCAACCCCAGAAAGTGAAAAGAGAAGAAAAGAGAAAAAAAAAAAAAAAAAACCAAGCTCAGAAAGTGAAAAAGGAAAGAAAAGAAGAGAAGAGGAGGAGGAGGAGGCAGCGTCCCAGACCACGTGAAAGACAAAAAGAAAAGAAAAAAAAAAAAAAGAGAAAAGGAGATAAAGAGGGAGCAAAAGTCAGATGGTGGGACCGGGTTTGTAATGGTATTTACAATTTTGCCATTGAGAATTGAAAACTAAAACAGCCAAAAGTTGTTTTCAGTTTCCATAACTCATAACTCAAAAAGTAGAGAATTGAGTATTGAAAACAGAGTTATGAAAATAGAGTATTGGTGCAGGCAAACGAGTATTTTGCTATGGGTCCTACCATTTTTGAGAATTGAGTTATGAAAACTGAGAATTGAGTCATGAGAATTGGTCATCCAAACAGCCTCTTAGTGATTTTGGAATTAGATGGCCTTGTAATAATCTTATATCTTTTGGCCAATTTGCATTATTTATATGAATTTTGTTTCTTTTAAATTATTGGAGATCTATTCATAAAGAAAATTTTGAGGTATTTTGAATTTATTTGATGAAATTTTTTAGGATAATTTTTAGTGCTTAGAAGGCCTTGTATACTTGTAGGGTGATTACTTTATAAGCGTGCGGCCGTTGTCACGTGGCTATCTTTATGGTTGGGTTTGGGGCATGACAAGGATAAACAATTTAAGCACTTAAAATCATATAATATTATTAAAAATAATTAGTTAGAGTGTGTGAATTGTTCGTGTTGAAGATTTTTCCATTTCTATAAGAAAAAGAAGGTAGTAGCTAGGTTAAACCATTTATATATTTAATTTTTACTTAGTAATGTATTTTTTATTTTTCTATTACAATGGGTTTATTTTATGGGTAAAAGTGTATTACTAGGAATTTTGCTAATGTTTATTATCTTTTTCTGGGAAGTTATTCAATTATAATGAAAAACTCTTTAAAAAGGTAGGCATTTTTTTTTTCAGAACATGGTATATATATATATATATATATTGTCAACAAAATTATCATTCATATTTTTACTTCAATCAATGATCATTTTTGGAATTGTAATAGAATTTTATTTAATTTCAAATTTTAAATAGTCAAACACAAATGTAATACAAAGAGAGGCAAACAAAGAGTCATTCTTTGTTTTCCAAGGTAATACAAGTGCATATGAGCGTGATATCTCTATTGTTTTAATTACTTTAAATGACAATCAATTGTCTCATTTTCATTATATTAGAAAAAAAAATTTTAATTTATTAATTATTATCGGTAAATCACTGTAGGGACTCAATTTGGATTGACCCTGAGTGATGGGTTTTCAGCCCAATAAGCCCAAACAATAAATTTATAGAGAGTGGGTTGACAGGTTTAGGTGCTGGCCGTCGATCACCATGCATGAACTTTTCTTATAAAAAACGCTAAGAGTTTCTCTACAAATTGGGGGATGCTCCTCGGCCTGTGGCCGAGGAGACCTTATTGTTCTCCCTCTTTTTTTTCCCCCCTTCGTTTACTTTACTAGCTTTTCTTTTATAGTTTTCATCTTCCTATCTCCTCCTTCCATCTGTTGATCATCTATTTGCCTTTTGTCTGGCCGTCCGTCCCATCAGAGGCCTTATCGGTACTCAAGTGGTTCACTCTGATCAACGTTATCCTGCCAAGGGGTTACCTCCCCATTAATGCGGCCAGGGGGGGTTAGTTGAGTGTATTAAATGTGAGAGTGACAGCTTGCTTTGGGGTTAGTCCCTCTCCAAAATCGCCTTTGTCAGGCCGAGGATAAGGTGGTCCTCGGCGTGGATTGGGAAAAAAGACTTTCCCCCACCTTAGCCCTGAATAGCCTGTGCTCCTCGGCCTGGGCCTTGGGCCTGCTACATGATGGGCCGAGGCTATCAGGCCCATGGGCCCCACAATCACAATAATCATTTAAGTAATAGTTACATTTTTCCTCACCTATATATATAAGCAAACCATAACCTGGAGTTTACATGTATGAGAGTAATATTCAATGCATAAAAATTTATACAAAGTTTACCATCCTTTCATTTTTCTACTTCTTTTTATTTATTTTATTATGTGAATTTGAATTCATTGTTTTTGTAAAAGCTATGTTTACATGTATGTCATATATTTGACTGCAAATGATTTCTTGACAAAAATTTGTTTGAATAATTTGATAAGTTATATTATATATTTTTAGCTATTTATTAAAGTAATGGTAGTTTATTGAGTTAAGATTTTTATTTTGGTCATTCACAAAATGAACCTGAACCACTTATTATTATAAAAAAATTTACTTTCAAATAAGTTTAACCAAAAATTAATTTAGATTTTTTTTTTCTTTAAACACTTGTTTCCTATCTCTCTAAAATTTTCAAGGTTTCTTCTTTATTAATTTCATCCATCTCTACATAAAAATCCTCAAGTTTATGGCTAAGCAAATCCGTTTGAGAACACAGCTTATCTAGCTTTTGCTAAAAATGTGCTAAAGTATACTTGTACTTTAAAAGTTAGAAAAAGTGGGAAAAAATAAATAAATAAAAAACGTGAGAAAAAAATTGAGGTTTTAAAAAACTGTACATAAAAATTAAAGTTAAAAACTAATGCTAAAAGCTGTGCCAAACACACTATGAAATTCAAAAACAAATTCTCAAAAATAAAAGCAGATGTTATTTTACTTATTATTAAAAAATTATACTTTTATCTTTCTGAATTATTATGCATACAATTTAATCTATACTTCAACACATCCATTCAATTTATATATATTTTTTATCCATTATAATAAATACTACTATTGTACACTTGATTTCCTTTCCACTCAATTTATACTTTGCATATAATTAATAAATATATATATATATACACACACATATATACATATATATTGTTCTATTTCAACATAATTCTTTTGAACTCTTGATTTAATTGTGTAAAAATTAAATAATCACTATAAATAAAATTTTGTATGTGTATGAGAGTATAAATTAATGTTATATATATATATATATATATCTAATTATACACATTTTCTCTGGGGAAAAAAAATCTTTTGAAAGACTCTAAAATCCTATCTTTAATTCATTGTCATTTGAATTATTAGTAGTTTGGAGGATTTCTTCATCCAAACAAGCTTCTAGATAAAACTACATCTTTATAACTATTGTTAAATGTTTTTGTGTATAAACATGAACTACAATCTAGTTTGTATATAGTTTTAAATGCATAGACAGTGTCATTTTGGTAAGATAATAATGAGAAAATCTATAAAGGACAAAATTTGGTTACAAACTGGATTGTAGTCAATAGTTACAATTCTACTCAATATTTTTTTATTAGATGNCCCATCCCCTATATAAAGTAAGGAGATGGTTCCTCCACAACCCATGAACCTCTCAACACAAACAGAACAAAACACTTTCTTCCAACTTCCCATGCCCTTTTAACAACCCCGCCGGAATTGTTACCGGGACTGACAAAAACCGGTATGGCCGCAGCCCCCACTGGGCTTTCGGTGCGGCAGAGTCTAGGCGTAACCCTGATGGTGCCCTTCGAGGTATCCCAGAGGGATGTTGCTAGAGAACCTAACGTCTTTCCTCGGAGCACACCCCCGACGAGGAAGGCGTGCGAATTCACCTCATGGGCGGTGCTCGAGTGTTGCCGTCTCCAACGGCCAACACTCGAGAGGAACGGAGAGAATTGAGAGAACATCATGGGGGAGGGTATCCCGGAGCCCCTGCATCTGCTCCTCTCTTTGTTCCAGCTCCGCCTAGCTGAGGAGGGAGTTATTGGGGGCCTGGAAGCATGATTGCCCTTCACCTCCTCCACCGGGTGTCAAGCTCTCCCATTCTCTTGGTGCCAATAAAAGCATGAGTTGACACTTCCCTCCGGCTAGCTTTTTCTTAGGGCGGCTCCACCTGGGCTTCTGATTGTAGGAATAGTAGGTGGCTATTAGCTCGTAAATTTGCTTGTAAAACAGGCCTACCTGAGCCTCTGATTGTAATATGTAACTTTTCTATGCATGAAATAATAATATCAAAATCTTTCTTTGTTTGTCTTTTTTTTTTTTTTTACTGCCAAATCCTCTATATATATTTTTTTCTTTTTCTTTCTTTTTCAACTTACTGTAAAACAAATACTTAGAACTTAGAACACTTACCTGGTGCGCCGACCAGCACCCTAATCCTTCCCACAGACGGCGCCAATTGTAGGGACTCAATTTGGATTGACCCTGAGTGATGGGTTTTCAGCCCAATAAGCCCAAACAATAAATTTATAGAGAGTGGGTTGACAGGTTTAGGTGCTGGCCGTCGATCACCATGTATGAACTTTTCTTATAAAAAACGCTAAGAGTTTCTCTACAAATGGGGGGATGCTCCTCGGCCTGTGGCCGAGGAGACCTTATTGTTCTCCCTCTTTTTTTTCCCCCCTTCGTTTACTTTACTAGCTTTTCTTTTATAGTTTTCATCTTCCTATCTCCTCCTTCCATCTGTTGATCATCTATTTGCCTTTTGTCTGGCCGTCCGTCCCATCAGAGGCCTTATCGGTACTCAAGTGGTTCACTCTGATCAACGTTATCCTGCCAAGGGGTTACCTCCCCATTAATGCGGCCAGGGGGGGTTAGTTGAGTGCATTAAATGTGAGAGTGACAGCTTGCTTTGGGGTTAGTCCCTCTCCAAAATCGCCTTTGTCAGGCCGAGGATAAGGTGGTCCTCGGCGTGGATTGGGAAAAAAGACTTTCCCCCACCTTAGCCCTGAATAGCCTGTGCTCCTCGGCCTGGGCCTTGGGCCTGCTACATGATGGGCCGAGGCTATCAGGCCCATGGGCCCCACAATCACAATAATCATTTAAGTAATAGTTACATTTTTCCTCACCTATATATATAAGCAAACCATAACCTGGAGTTTACATGTATGAGAGTAATATTCAATGCATAAAAATTTATACAAAGTTTACCATCCTTTCATTTTTCTACTTCTTTTTATTTATTTTATTATGTGAATTTGAATTCATTGTTTTTGTAAAAGCTATGTTTACATGTATGTCATATATTTGACTGCAAATGATTTCTTGACAAAAATTTGTTTGAATAATTTGATAAGTTATATTATATATTTTTAGCTATTTATTAAAGTAATGGTAGTTTATTGAGTTAAGATTTTTATTTTGGTCATTCACAAAATGAACCTGAACCACTTATTATTATAAAAAAATTTACTTTCAAATAAGTTTAACCAAAAATTAATTTAGATTTTTTTTTTCTTTAAACACTTGTTTCCTATCTCTCTAAAATTTTCAAGGTTTCTTCTTTATTAATTTCATCCATCTCTACATAAAAATCCTCAAGTTTATGGCTAAGCAAATCCGTTTGAGAACACAGCTTATCTAGCTTTTGCTAAAAATGTGCTAAAGTATACTTGTACTTTAAAAGTTAGAAAAAGTGGGAAAAAATAAATAAATAAAAAACGTGAGAAAAAAATTGAGGTTTTAAAAAACTGTACATAAAAATTAAAGTTAAAAACTAATGCTAAAAGCTGTGCCAAACACACTATGAAATTCAAAAACAAATTCTCAAAAATAAAGCAGATGTTATTTTACTTATTATTAAAAATTATACTTTTATCTTTCTGAATTATTATGCATACAATTTAATCTATACTTCAACACATCCATTCAATTTATATATATTTTTTATCCATTATAATAAATACTAATTTGTACACTTGATTTCCTTTCCACTCAATTTATACTTTGCATATAATTAATAAATATATATTATATACACACAACATATATACATATATATTGTTCTATTTCAACATTTCTTTTGAACTCTTGATTTAATTGTGTAAAAATTAAATAATCACTATAAATAAAATTTTGTATGTGTATGAGAGTATAAATTAATGTTATATAATATATATATATATCTAATTTATACACATTTTCTCTGGGGAAAAAAAATCTTTTGAAAGACTCTAAAATCCTATCTTAATTCATTGTCATTTGAATATTAGTAGTTTGGAGGATTTCTTCATCCAAACAAGCTTCTAGATAAAACTACATCTTTATAACTATTGTTAACTGTTTTGTGTATAAACATGAACTACAATCTAGTTTGTATATAGTTTTAAATGCATAGACAGTGTCATTTTGGTAAGATAATAATGAGAAAATCTATAAAGGACAAAATTTGGTTACAAACTGGATTGTAGTCAATAGTTACAATTCTACTCAATATTTTTTTATTAGATGTGAATTTTGACAAATTTACCGTTGGATTACAGTTTCTTCTATATCCTCTATACATGCTTGAAAATTTTCTAAAAAAAAAAATAGCTATATTTTAATCAAATGTTAAAATTTCAAGTTTTTGTAGTTAAAATTATGTATAAAATTAAGTTTATGAATGAAATAGTAAATAATATATAATTGGTATGAAATTTAACATGTATATTAAGAACATAAAGAACATGTAATCCAACTGCTATATTTTAAAACTATATTGTCCTGTTAATTTTTTTTTAATGAAAATTGTAGTTATTGATTACAACCAAGTTTGAAACAAAAAATTTTTTCCATAAATAAATAGATTATATTTTTTTTTGAGAAAATAAATAGATCAATAGACAAAGAACTTGTGTATAAAATGTTATGAAAGCATACCCCAGTTATGAACGTGTAGCAGCTAAAGAACGAAACTTTATGGTCCCGTTTGGATTGAGGGGGAGGGAGGGAAAGTAAAGTAAATTTGGCCTAAAATTAGTCTACTTTTAGCCAACTCTATTCTACTCCCCTTCACTCCCCTTCCTTCCCCCCTCCATCCAAACAGCCTTAAGTATGACTTAACTATCAACGGCTCATGTGATCTATGTTTCTTAGTTCTTAGTTCTCATGGCAACAAACAAAACTGTGAGGGTATATATATATATATAATAGCAGCAAGCTATATATCTCATAACAAAAAAAAAAAAAAAATCAATTGGATTTACTTTGGTTTCTTCCACAAATATTTGAATATACCAATTAACTTCCTACATATCTCCCTTGGTAGCTTCCATCACATTCAAGGGCATACCTCACTATAAAATAACATAGTTGAGGTCACTCTCTTGATGTTTGTATCAAAGATGTATAACCTTATGTGCTCTCTAATTGTATTTATGCAACATCTGCAACTTAATCACAGTTGTGTGTTTATTGTGGTGTCCAATGTTGGAAATAGGGTGACTATACAATTAGCAAAGTTATGCAAAAAAATCCAATCCAAAGATTGTTGACAATTTTAAAATTTTCAGTAAACACTTGAATTTAAACTACAGACCCAGTATGAAATAGTTATCAATCAAGGCTACTACACTAGGTTATATATTTTTTTAGGCATTTTCATTAGATCCACGTGTGTAGAAGTGTCCCAAATGACTATGTTTGACACGGGTATAACCACCCCAACTAAAGTGTCTATGCAATTTTGTTTCATAAAATTATTATTACATTTAGACCCATCTAAAACAAAATAAACATCCCAAAAAATTTCCACAACAACAAAAATTACCAATAGAAAAGCTAAAAACAATTAAGCATAATTGACCAATTTTACCCAAAACGAATAACCCAATCCTTTTAAAAAAATTTATCAAAATAATTTTATCCTTGAGAGTTTAGCATTTCGATAATAATGATAAGTGTGAGCCTCATTTGAGTCAGCAAAGCCTCCATTAGCTAAGTCTGAGAGAGCCCTAATAGTAATGAAATGTTTTCGTTGTTAAAGACTTATCAGTGCCACAAAGTAGTTATCTCTCTCTCTCTCTCTCTCTCTCTCTCTCTCTCAGCATTTTGCAAAATTTATACAAACTCTTCATTCTAAAGCTGTTTTTGTTCCTATAAAATATTGGAACATGTAATTTGAACATAATTAGCTGTTAAAATATCAATTTTCTAAAAGTAGTGTGTGAATGTACAAAATTCTATAATAATCTTTATTTTCTGATGAGCTGTAGATGGAAGAAACCACTTTTATTTGGATAAGTTGGTCTTGTCAATGGAATTCTCCTCTATTGAACTGATGGAACATTAGGAAATGTGTTCTAAAATACTATTGGGCTTTATAGAATTTCTTAGGCATACTTATCTTGATTTGCGATATACTTGGAATGGAGTGGATTCTTTTTATCTGTTATCACCATTCATTCATTAGTATGGCACTGTTACCAAGAAATAATCTATCACCACTAGCATTGCAAGAAATAATGCATAAATTATTTTAGGTATCTAAAAAGCCAAAACCTTCTCTTTCCTCCTGCCCACCCCTTCCCTGTAGTATCATAATTAGTGGAAGATGCCATTGGAATCCATTGTGGGCAAGTTATGATTCATTTTAAGGTTACAAAACTTTGAACTTACACATAATTGTACTCCTAAGTTAAATTTGAAGTTCATGAACTGCTATACCAGTAAATAGTTTTAAGTTAATGGTTAAATTTGAAGTCAAATTTTAAGTTAATAGTTTCAACAAAAAATGTCATAGTTTTAACATTTAACATACAAATGAAGTCCAAGCATGAATGAATTAAGTTTCACCATTGAATCAAGTTTCACCATAGAATCAAGTTTTGCTAATAACTTTGTTTTGGCTAAAAACTCTGTAATATCACATTAGAATCCATACACTGTGGCTACATTTTCTCAACAACTAAAACTAATTTGCTCTTTCAAATTTGTATATACTTAACAACCAAGTCTACAAATATCTTGTCGATGGATGGCGTCACCTTGTCCTTAAACCTTCCAACTTTGGTTGATGACTGGCTTCACTGTCCATCTACATGTGTAGAAAATGTAAAGTGCATATTTTGTTTCACTAGATCATCCACTACCTTTCCTCCTCCTTAAATTACTCATTGAACAATTTCAGCCCTCTGAGAGAAGAGATCATAGCTAACAATTAAACACATTTGAATATTTAATACTTATCTCAAATTGATTACTACATACCAAAAAAATGAAAGAACATAATAAAAAATATATTCAACCAAAAAAAAAAAACAAAAAATATTGAGAATCAGAAACAATTAGCAAAACCCAAAAAATGCACGCTAGTAAGTGTAAGAAGAGCAATCAAGTTCTCAAAGCCAACAAATACTTTTTCTTCTAAAATCTTACAACATATCCATAACTGCTTCCAGTGTTCAAACCAATCTATAGAATCTTATTTGATAAGTTATAACGCCAACGTTAATTAAGATACACACAAACTAAAGCCCCAGATCTGGGGGGATTCAATGTGTGTATGTGCATATAACATTATGATGAAAATATTAAGAGGTTGATTTCAAGTTAATGGAAAGAACTCAGAAGCCTAATCCAAACCAAATTGTTTAATATATAATCAATATGTTCTCTACCATTAAATATAGAATTCTTAACATAGCAACCAAAGACCTTTAGTTTCAGGCAGGTTTGCAAGACTGCAAGTTCATGTTTCATATTCCCAGTCCTATTTTGTGCACAAATTTTCTTTTTGCAAATGACATTGATAATATTTTCAAGAATTATTAAAAATACCTAGTGTACATTTCTCTACATTTACAATTTAACATACACATTTACAACCAAAGGCACATAAGTGAACTTCTAAATAGTGATAATTATACAAAGGCCATGGTTCTTTTAGTGCAAAATTGAAGGAATCTTAACAACTTACCCTATCCTCATTTTTAACACTTGAATCATGTTGTGTCTTCTTTGACCCTCTTTTTTTATCCATCAATTAACCATTACCTTTACCATTTATAATAGGAAGTTGACTTTGCTTAGAAAATTTTGAAGTTGTTTTAAGAGAACTATCTCGGTTCATGTTGATTTCTAATCTCTCTCCTTTGTTTTTCTCCAATGACAGCTATCTAATTCCAGAGTTCCTATTCCCTAGTACCTAATTAGATGACATGCTAGGATGAACTGTGGAGTTTTTACTTTGATTTATGCTGGCTGCTCGAACCACTGCTCCTTTTGTGGAGCAAACAAAATCTAGGTGATCACAATTTACAAGTTAAGATTAAAATGTATAACATACTCAAAAGTTTGACAAGTACCAATCAAACAAATGAAAGAAATAAAAACAGCCCACATAACGATATAAGTCTGGCTTGAACTAGGATGTGAAATTTAAAACACTCACACACAAACCGGGACTTTTAATATAGAAATAAGCAAACCTTTTGGAAGAAGTAGATCATAGGCTATGTATCTCAGTAGAACATGGATCTCTTACTTTTCGCAATCACAATCTTCTAGCCATGTGCGTTTAATTACATAAATAACACCCAAAGCTGCAAGGCTCCTTAACTCCTTTTTCTCACTAAGAAATTACAAAAGCAAGTGAGAGATGAAGCTAATACAAATAAGGGAAGATATTCCCCAACTCAGCAAGCATAACAGAGAGGCGAATAAAAGGAATATCACATCAATGTCATAAGTCACCATACCAGCAAGGGACCTTAAAGAAAGAACCAAATTTTTTTTACAAATAATCTTTTTGCTTAAAAGAATCAAGGACTTATTACATCTCTTAAGGAGATCCAACTACTATGTGTGTCAATTTATCATTAAATGACATATACTGGGATCCTCCACCTCTACGCACCATACTGACTAATTTATGCATTTTAGAACTTCAAAGCCATTGAACAAAAAGAAAGATACACTAGCAATCATAAATGAAAAACCAGAATGAGTGCAAAGATTTATGTCATGAAATCAAATTTTCTATATACTAAATAAATACATAAAAATTAAAGTTTCACATTACAAACTTGCTGAGGGATTCTTCAATGGGAAATTTTCACATGGGGTTTCTATTGGGGGAAGTGGCTTGATTTGCAATTTGAATCTGCCTATTACGAAATTTCAATTCAGATTTCACAACATTACTGCTCCAAAATTCTTAGAGGAAAAAAAAAAAGAAGAAAAAACCAATCAAATAGGCCCAAGTCTTGACAATAAATTCAGGGAAAAGGGAGAAGGGATGAAAAAAAAACCTATCCTACTCACACATTCAATTGAAATAAATCATTAATTAAATCCATCATTCAAAAACCCAAATCTTGATGATAAATTCAGGGAAAATGTATGAAGAATGGTTACCTGAGATTTGTATGAAGATGAGGTGAAGATCAGCCAAGAATGATGAGAAGGAGCAAAATTAAAAGAATGCAACAAAGAAGTAGAGAGAGCACGCGAGACGGTGAGGTGAGAGAGAAAAAAGAAAAAATAAACGTCTATCTTTTTCCCGTGTTTGATTTTATATGTAACCTGCTTGACTGGTAACTAGTAATTCATTAACGGCCAGGATGAAAACAAGTGAAATAAATGGTTAGATCAATGGGTGAGTACCGTACCCAAATAAAAAAAAGGTGGGTATGGTAGAATGACCCATTAAATTATTACTATTATTAACGATACATAATATATTTTTGGATTGACTTTCGTGCAACTAGCAATATTATTTTTCTTCTTTGGTGTTTTTTTTTTTTTTGAGTTTTATAAAACATTCTTGGTGGGGAAAAGAATGTGAATGAAAGATCCCATTCATAGTTTTGGAGCATCATCTAAAAATGGTCAAGTAAATTGCTAACAACCTTCAAAGGAGAAAAAAAAAGGATTTTGGAAAGGGTTTGGATGTGGCAAACAGAAATCATTATTTGAGAAAAGCATCGAAAACCTTCAAAAGTTGATGCTAGTAGGCTGCCTGATTTGATTTTTTTTTTTTTTTTTTTAATAATTCAAGAATTGGGGGTGGAGGATTTAAATGTTGGTTGTCTTTGTTGAAATATCATGAGGTGCTAATTAGTTTGAGTTATAAGGCTCTTGATAGTTTGCTGATTTAAATCAATAAAATAATGTGATCGATCTTTGGTTTAAACCAACTGGTTCATCCAATCAAAAAATGGAATAAGGAATGGATAAAAAGAAAAAGCAATGGATTTTTTTTTTTATCCTTTTTGTGAAAAAAAAAATTATTGGTTTTCACATGGATCCTATTTACATGTTGCTTGGCCATGTCAAAAATATTGGATTTCAATATTTTATTTTAATAAAATAAAATAAAAATGCCACAGTGATCACTTCTATGGGTGAAAGGCTGATGTAAGACCTTTTTTCTTCATTAGGACCAAATTCTTGAATTTCTGGGCGACTGGGCTTTAGGAAGGCTTGCTGTGTTTCTTACAATCCACAGCTCTCACAACCATTCATATCCTGGATATGGGCTTTTTGTCCTGGGAAATTCAAGCTTATTCCAATTAGGCCCAAATGTCTTCTTGAATGTTTTAGAAACACAGCAAAAAGCAGAAAATCAAAGTCCATTTACAAAATTTGACATTATGCATATATATATATATATATATTGATAAATCACAGTATACTACAAATCTACAATTCACCATCACGCACGAATGTTATGTGAAACCTAACAAGTCGGTAGATTAAAGACAAGAATTACACAACCACATCATGACATCATGTCTAGATAAGTCTCCACCCATTTGGGATTAATGGTCCGTGCGTATCACAGCCAGTATCACAGCTGATGGCAAATAGAGGCAAGGAATGATACAATAAAACGGTAAATACTAAATAGTAATAATTTTGGGGGGAAAAGAAAGTAAAGAAGATTCTTTTGGCTTGATGTAAAAGTCTACACTTACGAGCTTATTCACATGAACATTATTGTGTTTGAGTTTTGGTTGTTTAGTAGTCGATTCTAACCTTAACTTGAGCTTGGCTCATTTGCTAAATAAACAAACAAAAACAAGATTTTTTTTCATAAACTAAATCCACTACAAGCGCTATGTAAAATTGCCTTAGTGCATTCTTCAGTTTACTCAACTGGGATTTAATTAACTTGAGCCTGACCAAACATTACGTTAAGAAAATGAAAAAATCCCTCTTTACTTTAAGAGAATAAGAATAGAAGTGTACATAATAGGGAACAAAAAGGTCAACATAATTATTGTTAGGCATAGGTGCTCATAAACATATCTCGTTCCCAGTGGACTTTCAAACAACAACCAAGTTTTAGTTTCAAAATTTAAATATGGTTATGGACAGTTAATAGAAAAATTAGGTCAAAATTAATTCGGGTAAGTGAGCTATAAACCATGTAGCAAAATATCCATGTTTTGAAACTCATTTTAACAAAATCGAGTTACAGGTGGAACTCGACATTAGCAATGTCGAGTTTTATGCGTACTCCTTCCTCTCACATGAATTGTGGGTCCCACCATAAATTTAATTAGTGGAACTCACAGTTTTGTGAGTAGCGAGAGTACGTATTTATGATACTCTGAAAGTACCCAATAATTACCCTCACATTAGCCCTTCAAAGCCAATCCATACTGTGTGTTGACTTTGAAGGGCCCCACCGGTTTCTATAGTATTTGCTTTTATTTATTTATTTTATGGTCCTCTATTTTGGTCATGTTTTTAATTTGGTCCTCAATTTTTTACAACTTCATCTTTTTTCTTAAATTTTTAAACTCACTGAGATTTTGATCCCGACATCATCTCACTTACAAAAAAAGAAAAAGAAAAAAAGAAATTATGTCAAACTAGTAGTGCATTCCATTTATTACTTAGGCATTTTTTGTAAATAAGTCCATTTACTACTTAGACATTCTTTGTAAATGAGATGATAATAGGGACCAAAAGGACAACAAGTTTAATAAAATAAAATAAAATAAAATAAAACAAAAAGGCGCTACGTCCATAACACACTCTAAATGTAATGGATTTATGCACCAAAAAAAAAAAAAAGAAAAATAAAAATAAAAAAGACAGGAAAACAAATACATGTGAAGTGCAAAATTTATGTGGATTGACCTTAGATCTACGTACACAAGTGGTGTCGAGGAAAAAGTTTAACTAAAAATTAGAATGACAATAATTTAAATTTTTTATATTTGCCTACCCTATAGTTAATAAAATATGTTACGCGTTTAATACAGTAGGTATACGAATGGGTGCAATTCGGCATCTTTTTAAAAGTATGTGTCAAAAGCTCAGCATAAAAATACGGAAACGGAAAAAGAATAGTATGTATATAGTACGAGTATATTACATTCATTTTTAAGAAATTAGTAACAAAAATACAGGTATATTTACCATATATCCATATACTTTTTTGAAATAAATATAAATAATATTTGTGTTATGAAATTTTAACTCAAGTCAAGTTTGATTTAAGTTTTAAAACTTCCTAAAAAATTTTAATAGTGATATTAAGTTTTTTCAATTTTTACTACATAGATCTTACACACTAATGTGTCATCAAAAGCAAGGAAAATGCTAAAATACTACAAGTTTTACTACTAAGATTAGTGTGACAGGTACTACAAGTTTTTTTACATTGAACTTATTAACTAATGTATTGCCAATCACAAAGAGACAACTCAACAATCATTTATGAGGTGATTAAACTCACCAATCACATCTATTGCCGCACTAGTTTTTAAGCATTATGTAGTAAAACTTGTAGTACCATTAACATGTTTCTAATTTAAAAAAATCTTACAAACTGATGTGACAATGAATGTAATTGTAAGCTAACATAGAAAATTTGAAATACCTCTAGCAAGGGATTCAAATTCTCATTTATTATTATTTTGAAATGTTTCTATTCACAATCATTTTGGTATTAGTTCGTGAGTTTTTATAGTAACATTTGTAATTGTTTTAGCTTTTTGCTAAGATTTTTTTTTTTTTTTGGGAGAGATTTCTAAGAACTAAGTCATTAACAATTATTATTTTGGCAGGAACATGGGCTACGTACTTACAGCAGTAAAATAAAAATTGGTATTTGTGTTTTGACTTTTGATTCCTGTTGGTGGAGAATTATTAAATACTCTGAGAATATTATAAATGCATACTCCTCCCTCTCACATGAATTGTGGGTTCTATCAAAAATTTAATTAGTGAGACTCACAATTATGTGAGAGGAGGAAAATTATTAAATACTCCAGAAGTACCATAAATGCGTACTCCTCCAGATCTCTTATTCAATTATGAGAGATTTTACTAATTGAGTTAACTGAAACCCTTTTATTTATGAGTTTTTGGTTAAAATTTTATTGGTTTTTTTTTTAAATATTTTTTATTGGGTATTTGGTTTATAGCAATTTATTAATAATAATAATAATAATTATTATTATTATTATTATTATAAAGTTTCAACCGATTTATGTGATTTTTACTTTTTATCATTAAATCAAAACATCAATTGGTTTTTGGTATAAGCAAAAATTGAACTCAATCAGTTTTTGTTGATTTTAAAATCTGAATGAGGATTCTATCTTTATCTCAAAAAAAGAAAAAAGGAATTAGGAGGGAGGACCGATCTTGGTTTTTTTTTTTTTTTTTTATTTATTAAATTTAAGATCTAAATCTATTGGAGATTTTAATTTATTGGGCTTCTATTATTGAGTTGTTATGGATCAATGTTTAATTTTATTGGGCTTAAAATTTAGGATAGTCGCAACGATTTTTTTAAGGGTAAGTTGGTAAGTACATGTACCTATGTAAAACTAAAAAAAAAAAATGTAGTATTCATACCGAAAGTAATGACGTATTCATTGTGAAACACATAAAACTTTACGTTTCTACTTTTTCAAATATACTTTCCAACAAAATTTTTATTTTTTTCTCTATTCCATTTAAATATTTTTTCTTTATTAATTCTTTCTTTAATATTTAAATTTTTTGGTGATATTTTTTAACAAATCTCGTGGAGCACTTATGGCAATGATATAGTGAGTTTTAGGATCATCTAATTTTAATGAGAAGTGTTATGTTCATAATATTTTCACAATACTTTCTATCATACCCCAAACCCAAGTATAAAGATAGGCACGTGACAACTGCCACATGCTTATAAAGTAAACACCCTACAGGTGTGCAAGGCCTTCTTAACAACTACAATTTGTCCTTAAAAATTAATTCAAATAAATTCAAAATACCTCAACAATTTCTTCATGAATAGATCTCCAATAATTTAGTAGGAAAAAAAAAAATCCAAATCTCATGTATACAATGCCAATTGGCCAATAAATATAAAACTATTAGAAGACAATCCAATCCCAAAATCACTAAGCTTCTTTTCCTGCTCACAACACAACATCAAAACTCCCAAAACTTGCTATTTTTCACAATCTGAAACTAGAAAGGAAAATGAGTGAGCTGACAACTCAATAAGTAACCAAAATCCTAATAAGTTCTATCAAGCAATAAATCTGTAAAGTAATAAAATGTAATATGAGTCTTCAAAAGTTATGATAAACTATGGGTTTTCAAAAATAACTAAAGAAGTTTCATAGTCTTAAAATAATAAGTTGCAAATATATTACATACTTTAATGTTACAAATATATCATACATGGTTTAGAAAGTAGTCAATTTTTCATATATCAAAAGCTATAACTTACAATAGGTTCCAAAAATACATAAGCAGTTTTAATAACTCAAAATAGTTCAAATACTCAAACATTTCCAAAATCAAATATGTAGTTTTAAGGTCTCAAAATAGTTCAAATATTCAAACGTAATTCATATTCTTAATAATCTTATGACTATGGTCACGCTATATCCCCGTGACTGGGCATCAGAGTACCAATCAATAACCCCTATTGGTTTGGGTATTAGAATACCAATGAATAACCCCCATTGGCTGGGTATTAGAGTACTAATGAATAACTCCCATTGACTAGGTATCAGAGTCAAAGATAATCAGATTATCCCAAAATAATATATATCAAATCATAGTTCAAACAAAAAAATATATCTCATTCAAATACATACATACATACATACACACACACACACACACACACACACACACACATATATATAATCTTATATTCAGTATTCAAATATATTTGTGATAATTCTATATTCTTTACCTTCAATCAATATAGCTAAAAAAAAAAAAATTAAATAAAATAAATCTTATATTCAATGCTCATATATATTTGTGAAAGTTCTTATCCTTTATTTTGAATCAGTATAGCTAAAAACAATTAAATAAAATACATCATATATTCAGTAATCAGATATATTTGTGATAATTCTTTACTTGAATTGAAATCAGTAATACAAGTTGAAATAAAATTCTAAACAATTTTTAGTAGTTAAAAATGCATTAATAGTCAAAATAAAACCAATTAGGATAAGGTTACTTACCTCAACTAGCATATGACAAAAAAATTTCTTCTTAATCCTTCCTCTAAAATCCTTAGATATCACCTAAAACAATTTTTAGATACAATTTACTCCAAAATAAAATTTTAAAATTAACTTGCAAGGTACTCAACCAGAAGAAAATTTTCTAGAATATCCAATAATTCTCCACTTTTATCTCACACCAAAAATCCACCTATTCATATCATATATTTTCTTTACTTTCTGCCACAAATAGTTTCCGAGGGTTAAAGACTATAGAATATCTATAGGGTCAAAAGTCAATTTATAAAAAAAAAACACCACCTGAATAGGGATGGCAATGGGGCAGGGTGGGGCAGGGCTGAAGGATGGGATCTTCGTCCTCGCCCCACATGGTTGTCTTGCCCCATCCTCGCCCTGTCCTGCATGACGGGGAAAACTTTCTCACTCCATCCCTGCCCCTTAGGGCCCTACGAAGCCCCGCTCCACCCCGTAAAACTTTACTTTTTGTTAATTTGCCTTACAATTAGTACAATTTTTTTAATGAAACCTATTTCATTAATAAAAATATACTTGAAATTACAACTAAATTTATCCCATCAAATCAATTCAATTTTTAGAAAAAATTGAATAATATATCCTAGTGTTTAACAAGACAATCACCAAAAAAAAAAAAAAAAACTCATAGTATAACACATAACAAAATAAAGACAGAGAACCATATTGGGTAGAATAAAATAAACTAATATTGATATGTTATTTAAATAATAGGGTTTTATGGTATGAAAAATTTACAATTATAACTCTTAGCATTGCGGGCGGGGCAGGATGGGTCTAAAAAGTCTAAATCCATCCCCGCCCCACCTTTTGGTATGGGGCTAAAATCTTGCCCCATCCTCGCCCCATCACCTTTGGGGGGCAGGGAAAACCCGCACAAGGTGAAGCGAGAAAGAGGCGGGTTAAGCAGGGCAGGGCAAAATTGCCATCCCTACACCTAAACACAATTACGTTAACACCTTTCTATTTTTTTTTTTTTAACTTGCGATAATTGATAACTTGTCACGCCTCAAAGCCTAGATTAGTTACTATTCTTTTTGATTTCTCATACTCCCTAACTCCATCACTTCGATATAAAGGCCTATGTAGAAACTTGACCCATGAAGCCTAAAAAAATTCTATCTCCGCTTAACGCAACAAAAGGCATAGATAAGATTAAGTTACTGAACATAAAAAATATGCAATAACAGTGTCTAGTTTACCAAAAATAAATCCAAACTTTTCTTCGTTTGCATTATTAAAACTCTTGATTGATTAAATAGTTTCACTATTAGCCAAAATACCCACATAAAAAGTACTCTAATTCCAAATAAAGCTTAGATTTGACAAGAAAGAAATTCTTAGGATCTTACCTCAATTGAGGAGTCAAACCTTCTCTATTTGAGTATTTTGGATAGTCTCCTCTTCAAAACATCTCTCCATAGAAGTTGACAGAATAAGCTTTTATATAGTTAGGGTTTCAACCTTATTTTCTAAAAACTCCCTTATAATTATAAATTATCAATTAGACCCCACAAAAGATTTACTTAAATAACATTCCTTTTTTATTTTTTTTATTTTATTTTTTCATTTTATTTTTCCTTATCTCTCATACGTTTCTTCTTTTCTTTTCTTTTTTCTCTTATTTTCCTCCTTACACTTATCCCCACTTCTCCTCTTTATCTTCATTTTTGCTTTTAATTTTCTACCTCTTCGTCTACCTCTATCTCCAGCTATATCTCTCTTTCTCTAGGACTAAGGGTCTACTTGGGATTCGTTTATTTAAGATTTTTGAAAATGTTGTAATGGTATTTCTCAATTTTATTTTATTTTTCCTTATCTCTCATATGTTTCTTCTTTTCTTTTCTTTTTTCTCTTATTTTCCTCCTCACACGTATCCCCACTTCTCCTCTCTATCTTCATTTTTGCTTTTAATTTTCTACCTCTTCATCTACTTCTATCTCTAGCTATCTCTCTCTTTCTCTTGGACTAAGGGTCTATTTGTGATTCGTTTATTTTACTAAAAGTACTGTAGATAAATGTAAAATTTAGCTGAAATAGTACAGTGAGACCCATGAATAGTGCCAAAAAGTGCAATGAAGCCCATGAATAGTAGCAAAAAGAAGCTAAATAGTAAAATAAGTTGGTAAAAATAATTTTTGCCAAACACACACTAAAAACACCAAAACATATCATTCATCTTCTCATCACACAGAGGGGTAATCACCACTGTGCTTCACCAAGGGAGAAAGAAATAGTCTTCGTCCTCCATCATTTGCTCTGTCTCCACTACTTGTCCTTGTCCTCTCGCTAACCTCATGCACCTAGATGGGTTAGATTTTTTTTTTTTTTTTTAAATTTTAATATTTGTTCTAATTTCATTAGTTTTATGAGAAAGATTGTGTCTTGTGATTCGATTGCATTTTGCATTTTGTTCTGATTTTGTTTTGGTGTCTTTGTAGCCATTGAGGTTTAAATAAATGCTAAAATTTTAATTTACTGTGCTAAATTTTGTTATTAAGATTTATTCGAGTGTAGATTATTGTAAGTGAGAAAAATGTTTAGAATTGCTATAGTAATTGCTACAGTACTCTCTTCTTCAAGAGAGCTACTGTAGCAACTTTAAAAAAAGATTTGAAAAAGTTTGTATTTTAAAGAGACTGTTAGAGCTGATTTTTTTGGTGTGCATTCCAAAAAATGACTTTGGCTAGCCTATTAGAGATGCTCTTAAAGAGATAAAACTTGGTGAAAATAAATATGTGGGCTCTTAGAGTAGATTGAGTTCATATCTAATATATATTTATTGAACAAAGTTTAGCTACGAAACTAGTTGTAGCTTTAGGCTACAATCTTACTCAATAAAATAAATATTACTACAAAATTTGAAAATCTAACCGTTAAATTGCATGTTCTTTACGTTCTTAATAAACATGTCAAATTTTGTATCAATAGGATATTATTTACTAGATGATCTATAAGCTTATATTTTATGCATAATTTTAAACTACAAAAAATTGCAATTTAAACGATTTACTAATGACATAGCTATTGATTTTTAATTTTCTTGAAAATTTTCAAGCATGGAGTATATAAGAAAAAGATGTAATCTAGTTGTGAATTTGTCAAAATTCACATCCAATAAAAAGATATTGAGTAAAGTTATAGTATAAGGCTACACCAATTTTGTAGCTAAATTTTGTTCATATTTATTTAGTTAAAATTGTAAATCCAAGCATAAAAGCTGTCAAAATGGGGTAATTATTGGATATTCTCGGAGTACCATAAATGCGTACTCACTCTTCTCACATAACTGTGAGTCTTACTAATTAAATTTAAAATAAAATTTACAATTTATGTAAGAGGGAGGAGTACGTATTTATGATTCTCTCGAAGTATTTAATAATTTTTCTATGACCAGCAAAGTTGAACTTTCCTTTTGAAATTCCAAAAAAAAAAAAAAATATATATATATATATATAGAGAGAGAGAGAGAGAGAGAGAGAGAGAGAGAGAGAGGAATTTAGCTGCACTTGCACTTTATAAAATAAAAAATAAAAAAGGAGAGAGATGCGTGGAATGTGGATGACAAAATCACCGACTAATGTGAAAGCGGTGGGCCCCACCCATGTCAACACACGGTATTTGCCTTGACCGGCTAATGTGAAAAGCAAAACCTATACTTTCCTTTTTGGAATTCCAAAAAAAGCAAAAGAGGAGGAAAGCTCCACTTTACTCTTACTTTACTTTTGATGAAACCTCTCTCCTGAAATGAATTTACAATAAAAATGCCCTCACTGTCATTGTCATTCAACTAACCCTCCATCCCTCGCTAGTAGAGTAGTAGTATTAGATTTAGATCACAAACAAAAGACAGCAAGAAAGGACGTTCCACATTCAAGCTATTATGCACTGGAGTTGGTTCATGCCATATCATCATTTCTTTATTAAAAGAAGAGAGGAAAGAGAGAGAGCATTTTACTTTTATGAGAATGGAAGCCTGTTACTTGAGAGCATCTGCAACCGGAAATCCCATCTTATCCTAATTTACCATCCCAAAAAGTTACTTTATCAATTATACCATACAATTTTACAATATATCCAACATCCCAACTTTTATTTTCCTATTCTACTCTTTAAAATAATATATCTATCCAATAAAATAATATATCCCAAATCTATATCTATTCTCTCTCATCTCTCTCCTCTCTTTGATTTTTAACTCTCTTCCTCTATCTGTCTTCCACTGAAACCACCACCACCTCCACCTCCACCATCCAAAAAGGCTACAAAACACAAATAGACTACCCCTGCTTCACTGCCCATCACCCACCACCGCCAAAACAAAACCCACAAATTTTTAACTCCCTTCCTTTGTCTCTCTTCCACTAAAACCACCACCACCTCCACCGTCCAAAAAGGCTACAAAACACAAACAAACTACCCCTGCTTCACTGCCCATCACCCACCACCGCCAAAACAAAACCCACAAATGACCAACAAAAACCCAGCAAAATCAGACCCGTAAATGAGAAACTCGCACCATAAACGAACAAAACCCATAAACCGATCTCTGCGCCGATCTCCACACCCAACGCCGATCTCCACATGCGCAACGACGATCTTCATGCCTAACGGCAATCTCCACATCCCACGCCCAACGCCTATCTCTACGCCTAACGCCAATCCCCACACCACACCCAAACACCAATCTCTGCGCCAAACCCCAAACGTCGATCTCCACACCACCACACTGATATGCAATGAGAGAGAGAAGAGAAATAATGACTGGGTGGTGGCTTGCCATGGCCGGTGACAGTGGGTCAGGCCATGGTGTGGTGGCTATGGGGTTGAGTCTAAAGAGAGGAGAGCTGAATGAGAGAGAAGGAAGATAGAGAAAAGAAGAGGAGAGAGAGAGAGAGAGAGAGAGAGAGAGAGAGAGAGAGACAATTAAAAAATAATTTTTAGAAATAGGATTGTGCTACAGTAGCATCTTATTAATAAGATACTACTGTAGCACAATTGTAAAAATTTTTACAATTTTGAATGTTTACAAGTCCAAATGCTGGGTGTTTTTAGGGCTTTTATGTTAAATCCATCTTACATTTGGCATATCCATGCCCAGCTGCGGATGCTCTGAGAAGCTGATTGCCTCTTGCAATGCCAAACCTATTCCCATCCGTACCTTCTCCCTTCAACAGCTCCTCCTAGTAACCAACAACTTTTCTTCTGAACATTTGGCATTTTATCGGGCCTATTGGTTCAAGGGTTCTCTTGAAGGACGAATTATTCTCATTAAGCATTTTGATTGTGCTTGGGCCGATTTAGGCATCAATGATTTAGTGATTTCTGCACAAATGAGTGGTTACAGCAATGTATTAAAGCCCATAGGTTGTTGTCTCCACACTCCAATTCCCATTTTAGTGTTTGAATTTTCCGCCAATGGTGTCCTTGCAGATCAAATTTATGTATACCGTGTTACTGAACGACAACATCAGCCGATGGTGTGGGAGAGAAGGTTAAAGATTGCAAGGCAGATTGCTCATGCTCTTTCTTATCTCCATACTGCCTTCCCAAGACCTGTCATCCACATGGGTATGTGAATGCGCAGTATCTTATTAGATGAAAATGATGTTCCCAAATTGTCCAACTTTATTCGTTCTGTATCAATTCCCGAAGGTGAAACTGACGTGCATGCTCCTTTTATTACAATGTTCTGCGCCCCCGAGTTAAAAGCAACAGGCAAGGTAACTGAGAAAGTTGATGTGTATGATTTTGGTCGGATTCTTCTAGAACTTTTAACTGGAGAGGATTCTTTTAAAATATCCCGATTGACAATTGACAAATATTTTACTTTAGTAGCATACATACGTAACCGTGCTCAAGGTAGTTGCATAAACGAGATTGTGGATCCTACAATCTTGGCTGAAGATGGGGAAGGAGGTGTTACTTTAGAGCATCAATTACAAGGTATGGTGGACCTTGGCTTGACATGTATAGAAGAAGATCCACAAACAAGGCCAACTATGGTTGATGTCACCAAACAACTCAGGCAGATTGAGAGGTTCGTTCCATCACTAATTATTTACTCACTTGATTTCATCCAATCATATGTTATAGATAAACAAATTCACATTATTGCATATCCAAATTTTTTAGGCATGACAACAAACAAAATTTACTTGATTTTCAAACAAATGGCCATGGATGGAATTTAGAAAAAGTGGCTTGTTATTGTTATACCTGTCCGACCTGAAATCCCTCATCTTCTAAGGGACAACCTTGTCTTTTCCCTTCCTTTGTTGTTGATCCTCCTCAACTCTTTTATATTTGTCGATACGGTCCATGAGCTGACGCATGTTGGTGACAGGTTTGCCAGTCAAAGATTTTCTTAAGCCGTGCTCGGACGAGAGGCCGAGCTTAAAGGTATTGATAGCCACCTCATCAAAATCACCTTCAACTTCATTAAACATTTCCCAATATCTGTTCGAGTATGTTTTAAGATTCTCCCCTTCTTGCATGTGCAAGGACAGCAGGGAAGCAACCGACTTGGGAACTCTTCGGCATGTCACAAACCGAGAATCAAATGCTTGGGTAAGCTCATGAAAGGAATTTATGGATTCCACCCTTAGGCCATCAAACCATCTCATCGCAATAGGTTCGAGATTGGATGGAAAGATTTTGCACATCAAGGCCTCGTTTTTGGAGTAAATAGCCATTCTTTAATTAAAATGGCTCACATGCTCAATAGAATCCGTTCGCCCATTGTAAATGGTGAATAATGGTTGATGAAAACGCCGGGGAAGTCTCGCCTTTTCAATTCTGCACGTGAAAGGCGACTTGGATATTTGGTCCAGGGCTTTACTCATAGCATCGTTTCCTACACCCCTAAGTGAAGGGCTCTTAAATTGCCGTTTGTCATGGAACTCTTCTTCATAGGAGAAAGATTCGCTGGGTGGGATTTGAGACTTTCGCCTGTAATTGACGTCCCTTTCATCCCCAGAAGAAACTTCACTGTCTAAGGAAACTCTCTTCCTTTTGGCATGGCGTAGCTTCCTTTTTAATCGATCAATCTCCAACTGCATGGCCCTGTTACCATCTGCATGGGAGACACGGCTACCACCTCATGACTGGTTTCTCTCCTCATGTATTGTATGTACACTTCCTTCACGATCGCCTCTCCGTTCGAGGTTAAGGAAAGGATCACCGTGTTGGGATGCCCTGGACTTTGCCGGTTGTTGATCTGGTTCAGCCATCATCAACCATTGTTTTCACTCCTACTCAAGATTTTCCCACAGACGGCGCCAATTGTAAGGCCAAAATTTGTGGTCCAAGCCAAAAAGAAATGGAATGTGAGTCCAATAAGCCCAATACAATAAAATTTGTAGAGAGTGGGTAAAAGAACTAGGCTGTTTGTGAAATCTACAATAGTTGATCAAGGTTTTATCAAAAGAGCAAGTGTAAAAACACTCTGAACTTGAACAAATTTAAGTCTTAAGGGACAAATTGTAGTTAAAATGGCTAAGGTTGCTCTTGGAGCTACAATAGATTTTTCCTCTTCTCTTCTTCCCTCTTTTTCTCGATCCCCTTTTCATCAAAGGCCTCCTCCATTTATATAGCCTCCTTCTAAGTTATCTTCATCGTACACTTGTTCTTCATCTAAGCATTCACTTGAGTACATGTCACATCCAGTATCTTCTTTAGCTCTCCATGAGTAGTGATAGCTGAGATTTGCATTGTTCAGGGGTCTTTTCCACATAAATGCGGCCAGAAAAGTTGCTGCAGTGCATTAAACACAGTTGTAGCAGCTTTTTCTCTAGATATTTCTCTATTTCTATCATCTTCATACGTGCAAGGAGTTCACCCTTATCGCTAGACCCTCTTGGAAGTTCGTCTAAGTTGCCCAGGTATTCACTTGACCGACATTCTTTAAGTCCGAGGAGGATATACTCCTCGAACTATACTCCCTCACCCTTTCCTTACTTGATTCTCCATTCTAGGGCCTTTCTAAATCCTTTACCCCTCCTCGGACGTACATATATCCTCAAATGGGGCCTGAGGCCTAACATACGTGTTTGGGCTTTCACCCCCCCGCCCCCCCCCCCTACATAAATGCGGCCAGAAAAGTTGTTGTTGTGCATTAAATGCGGTGGCATCAGCTTTCTCTTTAGATATTTTTCCATTCTTATCATCTTTATGCGCACATGACGCTCATCCTTATCGTTGGAATTTCCTGGAAGCTCACTCACACTGCCCAGGTATTTGCATGACTGATATTCTTTAAGTTCAAAGAGAATGAACTCTTCGGACTATATTCCTTTATCCTTTCCTTACGTGATTCTCCACCATGGAGCCTTTCCCCATTCTTTACTCCTCGGACATACTCGTATTTTCAAATAGGGCTTGAGGCCCAATATACTCGTTTGGGCTTTTACCCTCACAATTATATATAATAAAAGTTGGACTTAGACGCCATGGTTGCGCCACGTGGCTTCACTAAATTGTAGAAATTTTCTTAAATTTTTAGATTTTAAGAAAAAATATATATAAGTTTTCTTCAACTATAATTTCTAAGTGCATATAATTTTTCTTCAACTATAATTTCTAATAAAGTTGAATTACACTTGCTGTATATCTAAGTGGATAAAAACAAAAATCATAACAGGTTAAAGCAATTAAAGCAATTCGTCTTTCACTCAAATGTGACTTAATCTGAAGATGAAGGTTACGAATAAATATATTTCTCAGAAAAAAAAAAAAGGTTTACGTATAAATATATATATTGATAATGGGTCTTTTGGGAGAACTTTAGGAATGGTTGTATGTGATCAAAAATATTTTAGAATAATAACCACGTACAGCATTCAGGAGATTTTTTTTTTTTTTTTTGAGAAAAAGTATTCAGGTGACTTTAAGTAATTGAGTTGATATATACTTCACGTGGTGCTAAATATTAAACCAAATCAAAACAAAATTAAATATTTGCTAAATATTAAAAGGCTTAGCAATTGGCATATCACATAAAGACCCAACAATAGTTGGGTCACGTGATATTTGCTAAATATTAAAAGACCCAACAATTGGCATATCACATGGTGATTTAATTAGCTTTAGACTTTTTGTTCATATAAAATTCTTCAATGTGGAGTATGTGTATATATATATATATCAAATAATTCATAATTAATACCCATCATACGGTTCCTTTGCGTTATTATTCTCTTCTTCTACCTACAATCTCTATTATTCTCTTCTTCTACCTACAACCTTACAAGTACGTATTTGTTTACTCTATTTCTTTTTTTTTTTCATCAAATTGAATATATTTTGTGTATTTGTTTAAGTTGAATTCCTTAAGTTTAATCCAATTTAGAGAATTGTTATGGATTGTCAATTGATTTTTTTTTTTTTTTTTTTAATGTTAGTTTGATTGTTTAGAAATTATATAAGAAATTGAGCTTTCATGTCTAATTAACTAAGAAATTAATTTATGTACTACATATGTAGGTCAGTTAATTATGTGTTTCCGAGGCTTACTCGGTTAATTATATGTTTCCAGCTAAGGCCTGCAAGCTACTCCATTTTTTGGTCTTAGCTGCTTTGGATTCGATTCTAGATGCTACTTACATATGATGTTTTCTTTCACAAAGTA